>NW_011889424.1:391347-396797 GCF_000151845.1 Pteropus vampyrus | reverse complement strand
CTGGAAAAAATAGTGATTATCAGATTGGGAGGTGGAAGTCTGTTGGGTATTGGTGTGATGATTTCAAATCCATTTGTTTACGACTTAAGCGAAGTTGTTTTAATCCACCTATGGCCGATGGACATTTAGGCTATAAATACTGAGAGTTTCTGAAGATTGTCTGAGAGTTTTGGTCTGGGTAAAGGGATGCTTTGCTGACCTAAACAGTTCTCCAGAGATCTTAAAACACTTGCTCCTGCTGTGGCCAAGGTGACTCTGGTTGGCAGTGGTGCTAAACTGTATAATGGTCCCTGGAGTGATAACCTTCAGAACAGCATAGCCTGTCTGTGAACGGTGGCATCTTTGTGGTCTAGCAAGAAGAGAATTTCATTTTGCACTAGTAGCTGGAAGTCAGCTTGCAGTTGGTTAGGCCAACTATCCCAAGAAACAAAACTCGTATAAATGATACACCTCTAAATTTAGACTTTATTCTTTTTGCCTTCCCTGTGATTAATCCATCATTTGTTTGGAGTATGTTATTTCTTTATTTGGCTTATTAAGAGATATAATCCTGTATGCTATTGGCTTGTGAAATTATAATTCCCACAATGAACCTGTGCTAAACAAATTGCTGGCAAAGACGGAATCAGTTTCTGAGTATAACTTTGTTGCCTCTGCCAAAACAAGAACAAGAGTCTCATAGTGGAATAGGAAGAGATCAGCAGTCATAAGAAAGTGAAATTGAGGCTAAGGCCTTAGAGAAGGGTTGGCTAAGATAAAAAGGCAGATGTAGCTTGGATTGTGAGGATGATAAAGAAAATCTAAGAAACAGAACCCAAATCCTCCCGGACCTTCAGCACCGAAATAGATACACCTCAGGAAGGCAAGCAGGAAAGAGGTCACCAGAGAGGATAAATCTACTCTCTGGTACCTATAAGAATGCACTTTGACTCCTCACACAAAGCTATGAACGTTTCATCAGTCCCAGCAACCCAGGAATGGTTCCTGAGTATTCCTAGAGAATTTCTCCTTCAGCTGGGAATGTTGGCATAAGCAGTGCTTGGGAACTTAATGAGGCCATTTCACTGGGTCATGAGGAGCAACTAGCAGCCTAGATGATCTGGGTTTCCATTGCCTCTGTGACTTTGAGCAAGCCCGTTCATCTCCTTGGGCCTCAGATTCTTGCCATGAAATTCATTTATTAAAAAATATGTAATAAGCATCTACTATATGTTAGACATAAATCTTGGTCCTGGGGAGGCAGTAGATAAAAGAGACAAATGTGAGGAGACCAAATAATGTTGCCTCAGATAGCCTGTTTAAAGCCAGCATTTTATATTTGCAAGTGATCTTACTGATAATCAGGCATTTGTAAAAATGCTTTTCTTGACTGGAAAAGAGACAGAAATCCATGCCTTTTTGCTTCTCCTTCTGTCTCCAATATTACTGCCCCCTGAATCTGCTTCTCGAATTTTATTTTCTATTGCAGTTTAATCTTTCCTCAAGTGGCTGCTGCTCATCCTTCTGCATTTCCCTCTGCCCTACATCTGCCTTTCCCTCTCTGTCTCTTTCCATGTTTGGTGGCCATGGTGTGTGCGGCTGGGCCTTTTGTGCTGGTCTTTGAAGATAGTTGGGGAAGAGGAGGGGAGAGAGGGGCCGCATGCCAATAGCTGTGGGCAGGACAGGATGTTTGAGGCTTTGTTGGCTCTCTCTGATACTTGAGACCAGCATCCAAGCCTCCTCCTTCAGAATCTGAGGATGATAATTAACTTGCTCTCTGGCTTTGTGCAAGTTAATTTTCATGCTTAAGGGCTTCGATTTCTCTCCGTGTAAGATGAGCGGGCTGTACAGTATGATTTTTAAGTCTCCAAGCTTTGCGCTCTAAAATTCTAAGAAAATAAGCTCTTAAATACTCTGCATTGGGGGTCTAAAGGGTACGTCTCATATAGAGGGTAATTTAGCAATATCTTCCAAAATTACAAATACCTATACCTATTGGTAGAATAAATTCTACTAAGAATTTATTCTGTTGTTACACTTGCATATTGCAAAATGATATAAATTCAAGTTTGTTCATTGTAATATTGTTTGTATATGAAAATATTGGAATTAGTTCAAATATCCATCAATAAAGACAAGATAAATAAATTATAGTATATCTTTACAATGGAATATTACACGGGCATAAAATAGAATACAGATACAATGAAATATTATATAGCAATGAATGAACAAAGTACTGTTACATGCAGTAGTGTATGAATATCAAAACAATGTAGAGGAAATGTAGAGCAAAAGAAACCAAACACAAAAAGAGCACACACTGTATGAATCTATTTAATTGAAGTTCAAAAACAGGAGAAAAATAGTGGTAACCCCTGGAAACAGGGTAGTGACTGGAAGTGGTCACAAGTGGGTTTTAAGATATTTGTCATGTTCTCTTTATTGATTTAGGAACTGGTTACACAAGTGTGTTCAGTTTGTGAAAATATGTGACATGTGCAGTTTTTTGGTATGTATTCTATACACCAACAGAAATTTAAAAAGAGTACATAAAGTCTATATGTACTGATATAAAAAAGCCTGATATATATTATGTGAAAAAAAAAACCCAAATACTTCCATTTGTGCAAAATAAACAGGAAAATATGTCTGTATTTGCTAATATATGCATATAATACTTCTGGAAGAATACTCAAGAAACTGACAACACTGGTTGTCTGTAAGGAGACCTTTATAGCTGAGAGATTTTGTTTGGTTGTACATTTTAGATTCCAAACCATGTGAACATATTATTTATACAGCGAAAAGAAAGCGCTCAAATTCTAAAAAAAAAAAAAAAAATTCTGTAAATCTAGGAAATACTCGGAAGTTTTTGGAAAGAAGAAAAATAGGAGAATAAGACCAAATTATGCATTGAAAGTATAGCTCAGAACTCAGTGGTGGAGAAATGGGGGTCATGGAGAACAACTGAATCTTCTAAAATTGGACAGATAGAATCTTCTCTTTACATTCACAACTTTAGTCATGATCTAAAATCAGTCACATTTTTTTCCCTCTAAAACTGTTTATTAGATTAAAGGAATAAGATAATACATATACTGGTTATAATAAGTAAGATAATTCAAAGATCTATAAAGAAATAGATGACTCCTTTCCACCTCACATCCTCCTCTTTCAGCCCTCTGAGGCACCCAATGTGATCAGCCTAGTGTTAATTCTTCTATCCCTTTCTCTATGCTCACATGAATATATACATAAATGGTCAGCAATATACAAACAGGATCATACCATTCTTTATCACTTGAAAAAGTGCATTTTCCGCTTCAGCAATATACCGTGGACATCCCTCTGAGTCAATACAAATAGATCTAACTCATTTTCATCATTGCATAATATTCCATAGTATGGAGGCAGTACAATTGATTCATGGATTCCATTACCTATGGACAATCAGGTTGTTTCCACTTTGTGTTTGTTTTGCACTACAAACAATACAATAAGCATCCGTATTAGTTTCCTTTGGCTACTTTATCAAATTACCACAAACTGAGTGGTTTAAAACAACAGAAATTTATTTGCTCACAGTTCTGAAGTCCAGAAGTCTGAAATCAAGGTGTTAGCAAGGTTAGTTCCTTCTATAGGCTCTGAGGGAGAATCTGTTCCATGTCCTTCTCCTAGCTTCTGGTAGATGCCAGTAATCCTTGGCATTCTTGGCTTGTACATGCATCACCCTCATCTCTGCCTCGTTCCTTAGATTTCCTTCATCTCTTTGTCTCTGTATCTTAAATCTCCCTCTGCCGTTCTCTTATAAGGACACCTGTCATTGAAGTTATGGCTCACCTTAAATCTAGGATGAGCTCATTTCATGTTCCTTAATCACATCTGCATGGATCCAATTTCCAAATAAGGCTATGCTCACAGGTTTCAAGTAGATATATCTTTTAGAGGACCAACATTCAACCCACTACAGCATCCTTATGTATATCCCTACAACTGGTCGTTTCTGTAGTTTTTCTACGGGGCAGAGTTGGTGTATTTTTTTGTCAATGAGCAGGTATGTATATTTCAAATTTTAATAGATATTCCCAGATTACTCCTAGAAAGTTTGCGGAAATTTACATTTCCATCAGTGATATAACCAGGGCTCGTTTCCACATACATCACTGATTGCTCTTATGAATGCCAATCTAATGAGAAAAAAATGGATTATTGTTTTAATTTGCTTTTCCATGCTATTGGTAAAATAAGCAGCTAATTAATTTAGATTTTTGTCTTCCACTAATTGCCTGCTTGTACTTTGCCCACATTTTAGAAACACTGAGCTATTTAGCTCTTTTAAAAATCCATTTATAGAAACTCTTTTATGTTAGAGATACAATGTGTTTGCCATATGTTTGGTGCAGTTCTATTGTTTTTTACTTTTTTTGTCTTATTGTGATGTCATGCAAAACTTTCAGAATATCTATGAGGACAAATGTTTTTATTTTTTCTTTAATGATTCTGGCCTTCCTGTCTTGCTTAAAATCTCCTCACTAGTTATATTTCTATTCTTTAAAAAATTTCCTCTAAGTCTTTGATTTGTATATTTTATATCTTTAATTCTTCTGGAATTTATTTTTAAATATGGCATGATCCTCTTTTTGATTTATTATGAAAAGAGTCAATTAAACCAGGATCATTTATTAAATAAATTATTCGTTTATCACTGGCTTGTTTGCCACCTTTGCTTTATATTAGATTCTACTTCTAGATTCTATCAGACTACTCAACTATTTGCCCGTGCTATTATAGTAAGTTACAATAACTTTGCAGTATAGTAGCTTTACAATAAGATAAAATTCTGGTTTTCAATAAGTGAAATTCGAGTGTGCCAACTAAGAAAGAGGGCCATGAAATTTCCTGGTTGAGGTCAAAGATAACAGGAGATAAGGTATGCGAAAGGGCTAGGTAAACCATAAGGCTCTGCAGACAAATGTTAGCTGCTGTTATAGCAAAAATGAACACACAGAAAAAGAATCTTGGGCTTGGAAGGCTGGACTTTTTCTTTTAGGGCCATTAACAGTGCCAGGATTGAAGGGCCAGCTGTGGGGCAGCCGACCTAGATAGAGTCCCCATCTCCACAACCGGAGTGACAAAGGGGAAGTGGGAAAAGCAAAGTACTGCCACAGGAACCGAGGGCTGTGTTCAAAGTCGCAGAACGGAATTAGGGAGAGGAACTGCGAAGAGAAGGCCAGTAACAAGGCCCAGGAACAGAGGGGGTCTCTCAAGAAGCGGGTGCCACGGTTGAGGCAGGTGGTGGGTCTGTTCTGAAGGCCTGCTGTAGATTCCCGATCCTGCGGTCCTCCTACAACAGCAAAGAGGGGCACAACTGCCGCGAAACAGCTATGCTGCAGGGTGGGCAGCGGGAGACGGCAGAGCTGCTTCTCCCCTTGCCCCGCCCGTCCCGTCCCGTCCCGTCCCGTCCCGTC
>NW_011889424.1:372982-391061 GCF_000151845.1 Pteropus vampyrus | reverse complement strand
CATGGCAGTGGACAGCGGGCTGGTGTAGTGCCGCGTGGGGCAGGCGGGAGGTGGCTGAGAGAGGCGGGATGGGGACGCCGCAGCTGGACCGTCGCTGTGGTCTGGGCTGCTGACCGTGTACTCGGAGCCGGGAGCCGGCGGCGCCGGGCAGGTGAGTGCGGCGGCGCGGGACCCGGATATGCCGCGCGGCTCAGAGGCGGCGCGGTCGCGGTCGCCCGCTGAGGTGCCCCCGCGCGGGCCGGAGGCGCGCTCTTGCTGGCCACAGTCTGTGGCGCCGGCGACTTCGTTGTCTGCGCCGCGCTTCCTGCGGGTTCGGAGGACGCCAGCTCGGCGGGGGCACCTCGCTTGACTGCGGCCCTCCCAGGTTTCTCCAAGGTGAGCGGTGCTCCCCGGCCTCCCGCGGCGGAGACGCAGCCGAGCGCTCCGGGCCGCCGGCGCTTTTGGTCGCGTTCCTGAAGGGCGCGTCTGTGAAGAGGCGGTGTCTTCGCTCCCTGTGTCTGTGCAGACACCACCGGAGCTTCCCGACCCTCAGGTGTCTTTTCGCGCAGGAGTGTGTTTTAGGGGCGGGGATCCTGGACTGTTGGGGTATGGTCGTGTTTTCAAATCCTAGCGCTACCACTTACCAGCTCTGGGGCCTTGGGCCAAAGTGTCCTGATTTGTTAATGGGAATAATAATAAGTACATTACAGGGTTGTTGCGAGGATAGGACAAGACGATGTTCGTGACCAAACAGCAAGTGACCGGGAAACGGTAGGCTGTGAGGGAGCAATCCTGGTGCAGCAGCTTCTCTTGTTAGCTGTTGCTGATTCCGGGCTGCGTGTGTATGTTTGGGGAGCATATTGTTTCCGAACTACTCTGGTATTGCAGTAACCTCTACCGGAGTTGCTTAGTACCGGAGTCTGTTATCTTACAGTGGTCTGGATAGAATCCTGTAGTCTCATTCTAGAGTCCTGTAGTCTTTTTCTGGCTAAGGCTGCCTTGGAATACCTGTCTCAGGTACCGAGTGGGAATTACTGCTGAAGTAAAAGCCAGCGACATTTAGGGTTAGCTTGGGATGGAAGATGGTAGGACACATAAACTAGAAGCACTTTTGCTAGTCTGTCACTTGTTACAGCGTATAAACACAAAGAATATGGGAACAGACTCCTTTTTCTGCATTGCTACATCCGAAGGGAGTGACAAGTGCTTTTGTAAACATCGTTGTGGGCAGTGTTACTGTCTGGTGAAGTCATCATAATTAAATTAGATGAGCATTTTGAAGCACTGAATGGATGTTTGGAGATATGATTCCTAATTAAATCATCTCTAGCGAGTCAGAATTCTCAGCAGTTCATTAATCATTTGGGGCTTTTTATGCTATTCTGTAGGATTTTTATGGTAAAAGCAGAACTGTTTAAGTCATGGTATTATTGTAGTGTAGGAGAGGGTGTTTGGGATAATGGTCTTAACCTAGTTTCCTAGTGACATAAAACTCTTAAAACTGGAGTTGTATTCACTAAAGCAAAAATGACCAAAACCAAAAAACTTTGTTTTACACCCCCTGGTTCACACTCTTATTCACTGTCAGGTTGCTTTTTGGAAGTAGAGAAAATCGAGCTGGGTGTCGATTTATCTCAGTTTTGTACCTCTCGCCTATATTTCCTGCTTTTCTTAGCGACTCACTCATAGACTTTTGATCCATCTTGCTTTGTGAATGTGAACAAAATACATAGAAAAGAATTAAAAACGAACCTTGTACTCTAATTATGTTATTCCTAAATTAGGATCTGCCTTGTTGTCTAACTTTAGACTGGTGAACTCCACAGTAGAAGCACTGTTAGCCACTGTGAAAAGGCTAGGGGTCAAGTCACATTTTGGTTGTAGCCGGACGTGGGTCCCAAATATCTGGGGCTTTCAGGATGCCACTCAGTCTTTCTGGGCCTCAGTTTTTTAATTTATGGTATTTGAGTGTGTGTCACCAGCAGATTGGGAGGGTGGTGGTGAACTAGAGAATCATATATAAAGGATAGTCCAGGATATTATGCTTTTCCTTCTCTTTCACTCTTTCTCTCTGTCCTATTGACTTTTTCTTTTCCCGAATTCAAACATTCTAATGCCTCAGGGCTTCCAAGCCTGGCCCTCACCTTTTTTCTACCTGTACTCTCTCTGGGTGATCCTATCTTGCATGCCCTATGGTCTAATGTGCTGTTGTTGACCCAGATTTTTATCTCCAGTCCTGAACTTCAAATTTCTTCTTGCTTGCATGCTATCTTTACTTCTTTTGTGTACAGGCATCTTAAACTTACCAAGTTTAAAGTGAAGCTCTTGATTTCCATCTCCCAATCTATTCCTTCCCCAGCAGTTTCTATTTCATAAGAGCACCCCTCTGCCTTCCTCCTCCACCCTACTTGAGTGAAAAGCTGGTGTCCATTCTTATTTCATCCTTTTGCCACGCGGCTCCCCCACCTACACAAATGACCAGTCCTTGAACAAATTCTGTCAATTTTACCTCCAATGTATATCCTGAATATATTTTGTTTTCATTGCTACCACGTCAGTTATTCCTGGGTAGTAGCTTCCTAACTGTTCTTGCCTTTGCTGTTGCTCTCCTATAGTCCATTTTGAAACAGCAAGCAGAGTGATCTTTACTTAACTTTCCTCTAGTGGCTTCTCATTACGCTAAAAAGTAAATCCAGACTCCTTACTTGCATTATCTGCTGATTATCTTGCTTCTTTTTTTGGTCATTTGTTGATGGTTTTTTCCCTCCAACATACTATGAGCTCTCTGATGGCAGGGACCTTGTCTGTCTTCCCTGGGATATTCTCGGTAACTAGAAGTGTCTGGAACATTTAACTAATGTTAATGAATGTGTGAATGAAATATTATAAAATCTTCTGATTCCAAGTATAACATACTCAACACATTTTACACTTTTTTTTGGTTCCGTATTTGTGCAAATGAGGAAGTAATCAGAAGGCCTAGAGTTATTGTTAGACATCCTTATTCCCTCAGTCTTCATTAACATCCTGTACCTCCTGAAAAGACTAACAAGCGTTTAGAAATTAAGCCATTGATAAGAAAACAAATATGAATTTTGTTAATTGTGTGCTGGATCGCTAGTATTTTTGAAAATAAGAAACCAAACAAGCTTTCCAGCCTTGTTTTGTTCTTTTGAAGCATTGAATTTTGGTCTTGGCTAGAGGAGATTGGTTCTAGAATGTGGTAGTTTGATCTAGTATTGCATACCAAATCCTGTAGGCTAGCAGTTGGAATTTTTACAGAGAGCAGGTCGTTTTATTTCAGTTCCATTATTTAAAAAAAAATCCGAGACCCACCTCCCCCCATCTCCTGTGAATGTGCATGCACCTGTGGATATATGTATGTATCCTCTGATTTGATTTAGAGTTATCATAGTTTACCAAATCTCAGGGATAGATCCATATCATTTGGTTTCTATCAACTGCTCATTTGACAGCTTTGTCATGTTGTAGAAAGAGGCAAATAATTTAGGATTTTTTTCCCCCTGCCTGAGACTGACTGTAGCCCTGAAAACTATCTAGCAGGTACGTGAATAAAGGTATGGAAAAATTAGAAGTGTACAATTTCATTGTCAAAGTGGAAATATAGAAAAACTATAAGTTGGAAGAGGAAATATTAGACTAGAAGAATTCTAGTGACTGAATCTTTAGTAGAAGAGAAGAAGGAAGATAGGAGAGAAGGTCATAGATTTTCAGGCTTTTGTGGGATCACTTTACTTCTCTCTCATTCCTCTTACCTTTCACCTCCCTCCCCAAATTTTGAAACTTGGATTTTTTTTTTTCTCTGTCCCCTCTCCATTCCAATTTTCATGGGCTATTTTTTAAAGAAGTGTCTATGAGCCAGTAGTTGTGTCAGCTAGAACACTTTGCATGAGAGGAAACTATCTTGCAGAGGCCTTTCTACTTTTTTTTATAATTAAGCTTTGTTGTCTTGGATTTTCCAGCCATTGGGTCCAGCTTTACCTTTTAGAAAGTGGCTTCAAACTGGTGTACTTCCTTTTTAAGTCATTATTCTATATATTCCATGGTAGACTTTACGTTATGTCAGGTTAAATAATTCTGAGTCATAAACCTGTAGTTGAGAGAGGGAAAAAGGGACTAGATATATATTTGGGTAGGTATAGTGTGTTAGCCACCAGTTGCTCTGATAAAGCAGATTGCATATTTCTAATTTAGACCTTTTTTTAAGTCAGTGGACTTATTTTTTTAGACAACTAAAGAGATTTTAATAAAGAACATTTCTAAAAGGGGAGTGACATTGAATTAAAAATTATTCATACAGTAAAACTTAACTTTTTTCATGTACAGTCCTATAAATTTTAACCCATGCATAAATTCCTGTAACTACCACAACTAACAGTATGCAGAACAATTCCAACACCCCAAAGAATTCCCCCATGTTATTACCCATTTTTAGTCACCCCCCCCTCCCCCAAGTTCTTAACACTTGGACTTAATTGTTTTTTAAAGAAAATTTCTCACAGATAGAAGATGCCAGAACTGGAATGAGTGGATAATAGATCGATCTAATTATTGGTTTCTCACTTACATATATAAGTGAGAGAACTCCAGTCTTCAACATAATGGGTTTACATGCAGTGAAGTAATTAACCTTGTAGATGGAGGAATGTTTATAAAGTCTTTAAGTTAAAAAAAATAACTTTTGGAACCTGTCAAGTGAGGCAGATCCCATAATATCAAATTATATAATAGGAACCATCTAATAATTTGAGGGCCAGGTCTGTGATAAAATTGTAACAGACATCATCACATATCCTTTCATCTCTTTTTAGTAAACCCAGAATTCCCATTCACTGCTATCACAGTGTAGAGATTAATTTTGCAAAGGATTACATTATAAAGTCTCATCTTTTCTCCTTGGTTTCTCTCTAGCATTGTCATTTTCTGCTAGTCTCTCCATTTTATTCCAGTATTTAAGAGTTGTTTTAGGTTTTCAACTGTCCTGGGGATTGAGGGGAGTATATGTTACCTGTATAGCTGAAGTGTATTGTAGATGTAGCTTTCCATTATCCTATTAATTTGCTTCCAGCCTAAAGCAGTTAAAAATCTAGAAATTCCATTGTTTCCTCAGAAAATTCACAAATCTGTCCCCTGAGTCTTGGCTCCAGAATTTATCTACCTTTCCCCCATTTCTTCACTAAGAAAGTATATCTCCTTATTTCCTTGAATATTTAAAGCAGGTCACCTGAGATTACTATCAGTTGACCCTTTAACTGGGGGTAAAGCATGTTAATCTGGACAGTTCCCTATCCTGGTACTGCTAGAGCCAGGTCTGCACTCAGAATCCCTTTAGTGCAAAACCAGGAGGGACGGACTGTAGCTTGTCACCCCTGTGGCCCCAGCCACTTGGGAGACCACCAGGCAAATGCTCATTTGCCTTCAAGGGAAATGCGATCCTGATTATCCGTGCCTTCAGGAGGAGGATTATGTGGATTAAAAGAAATCCACGGGTAATCCAGAAGCTTTATTTAAACTGCCGTTTACCCACATTCCTGACCATAGGTTTTCCTTGCATTTGTAATAACTAATTTATAATATTTACTAATTTCATATATGTCACCTTCTACCATTTAGAAGTAATGACAGTCGGGAAGTAGAGAAAAGATGGGAGGAGTCAAAGGAGTTAGATAATCATCAAGCATTGCCCTACATAATTTAGTGTTGACTAGGTGGTTTAACCACAATGCTTACTAAACCTTAAAGACCTGAATTCCATGAATTCTTTACCTGCTGAGCCACTGTAAGAAATTTGAGGTGACTGTCAACAAGAGGTCAAACTCCATTTTGAGAAATTTGCAATTTACTAGCTTAAATGATTGTGCTTTTGTGACTTAAATAAGATTTCAGATTGTCAGAATTTTAATTTTAATGCAATTTGAACTTTAATGTTCATTTAATAATTTAACCTATTGACAATTTTCATAGGAATTAAACTGAAGACCTGCTATTTGAAATAGAGATGCTCAGGTTTTGTAGCCAGGCCACTAATTACTACCTCCAACAAGTTACATGTAGCTACACAGTAATTAGTTTTTATTAAACAGTTAAAACATAGTTATTTAAAATTATTTACTCTTGAACTATTGTTTTAGTGTAGGTCTTGTATTTGTGTTACCTGCCATTGAGTAGGTCTGATTCCTGGCGATCCTGTGAATGAGTGATGTCCACAGTGTCTTGTCCTTAAAGCCCTGCTTAGCTCCTGTAGACTCATGCCTATGGCTTCTTTTATGGAGTCAGTTCATCTCATATTTGGTTTTCTAATTTTTCTGCTGCCTTCTATTTTTGCCAAAATTATTGTCTTCCAAAGAAAAGACATACTGGAATTATTTTAGTTTTGTTCTTTTGATGGTCGTGGAAATATCACCACCTTTTCATTGGAAATCATTAGTTGTCTTAAATCTTGATCCACTTCACCCACCATTTCATTATTAATATTTCTCCTGAGAGGCTCCTGGTTTTAGATACTCATTCTACCTATAAGGACTGTAATTGTAGGTGTGTGTGTTTGTGTACGTGTATGTGTGTACCTTTTTTTTTTTCTTAGAGAGCTATATATGCCATACCAACCGGTAACAATGACTTTATCTTTAACTTATAAAGAATTCACTGTCTTCTCTTTGAATCCTAGGCAGTTATTTTTTAATCAGTGATTCTTTAATCAGTGATTCTGTGTATTCTGTGTATTGTTATCTGCTTCTTTTATGTTCTCTTTTAATTTAAAGCTGTGGCTGTTAATATGGCATAATAGGAAAACTCTCTATGTGGCTTACTATATATAATTAGACTATAACAATAGTTAACATTAGATGCTTAATTATGTGTCAGGTTATGCTAAGTGTTCTTTCTATATTATTTCATTTTATCTTATAACAAACTTGCAATGAAGGTCTTAATGATATTCTTACTTCAGAGATGAGTTAAACTGAAGCTTTGAGAAAATAACATGCCAAGTGGCACATAGCTTTTAAGTGAGAGTCAGGTTTTAAACGCAGGTCTGCCTGGCTCTAGAATTTATGCTTTTAATGATTATCTCATACAGTTCTTTGTTTTTTAAGTCTCTCAGAGGAAGGTTAAAAGAGACCATATAAGTGTAAAGTGTTAGGTTTTTTAGTGTAATAATCACCACCTTCATTTAGTACTTGTGTATTCGAAAACAGGAAACTATTTTCCAGTTATTTAACCATTAACTTTCTTTCTCTCACTACAATTAAACAAGTTTATATGGATATAGTATAGTTTTGTGGATAAGAGTTGAGTTAATGAATTAGTTATTTGATGTAGTATGCCTTTGTTTTGAATGTACGATAAGCTTTTCCTTTTGCCTTGGCTTTACAATTAGAAAGACTGTGGTTTTGTGGTTTGTCATATATATGTAACTAGCAAAAGTGCTTAAAGTGTGACCTAGTATAGTTAGATGTTCTAGAAAGCTTGTGTAGATCATCTTAGAGTTTTAGAATAAGATAACTGAAAATATTTTTTCCCTTTTGCTCAGGTAATTTGTTTTGGTGGTATATTGAAACATGTTCCTAAGCTTGATCCTAAAGTATTGGGAATAGAGGAAGGAAGATATAAATCCATTTTTGAATAAATGAGCCAGTAGACTAGTTAATCATCTTTAACTTAAAAAATGAACAGAGAAACATTATACATTTGGCCCTTTTTAAAATATTCACAAGAAAGGAATATGAGCCTTAACATTACGTCTACCATTAATAGTACTCAGACACATAGAAAGAAAGGACATAAGGTAGGTTTTCTGCCTAACTAAAACCCACTCCAGTGGTTATTTTGAGTTAGCCACTAATTTTGAATTAAATTATAAGCATAGTTTCTATAGATGAGGCCTGGGTAGTTTTAAAATTAAAAGTATTAATTCTTCATTACTGGGCATAGAGACTTAAAGCCACTGAAATATTAGTACATTTTGAAAATGAGCTATTTAATAAGTTAGAGAAGTTTTGCATTTTACTACATTTAGTTGTTTGCTAATCTTGGGATCTGATTTCAGTAAGGAAATTTTAAGCAGTCCAGTCCTTTTTGAAGGCTTCTAAATTATTGGTGGTGTCAATAATGTTTGCTTCAAAATGTAAGTGTCAGTAATGTTTGCTTTAAAATGCAATCTTAAGAACAAGCATTTTTGGGGTGGATTTACATAGTGAAATACTTTTAAGAAAAACCCAAATTATTTTAAACGATACTGAAGTAACTTTTACCTATCAGCTTGGCAGAAATAAAATATTTTAATACTTTTGAGTAGGATTTGAGAAAAATATTTTCATATATTTTTCCCGAAAGTATATATTTGGTACCATTTTTAGGCAGGGCAGTTGAGCAATATCAAAATTACAAATGCACATACTCAGAAATTATCCTATAGTTATACTCACATGTGTAAAATGATGCATGTATAAGGTTATTTATTGTATTATTGTTTATAATAGCAAAATTCTTGAAGTAATGTAAATATTCATTAGTAGGGGATTAACTTTTAAAAAGTAGTACATCCATATGGTTGAATGCTCTGTTGCTATAAAACAGAATGAAGAGTTTTTATGTACTGATGTGGAATGATTTCACCACATAAATGGATAAAGTTAAAAAAAATGTGTGGTCACAGTATATGTAGAATTCTACCATTACTGTTTTTTAAGAAGAAGGTAGTAGAATATACATATTTAATTGCTTGTAAGTGAGATATTTCTGAAATGAAACCCAATAACTGGTACACGTTGTTGCCTCTGGGAAGAGGAACTTGAGTTAACTGAGAGAATTGAGTGGTAGGGAGACTTTATTGTATATCCTTTTGTGTTTTTGAATTTCTTTTTGTGCTTTTGAATTTTGAATAAGATTCACCACAAAAGGTGAATATAATAAATGCACATAATTAAAAAGTAAAGAAATTCAAGTATTTTGAAGTTTAAAAAGATAACCTATAAAGTATGACAGAATTAAAATGGACACTAATTACAATGTTTAGTTTAAGCATCATTAAAACTGAAAAAATAATGTACTTATTCTGTCTTCTGCATTAACTAGTATTATACCAGTACTGCAGTTAATGCATAGGTAGGTAAGATGCAAGTCTCCTTATTTGCATTCATTTTTGATTGAAAACTAAGCAGCCTGCATACCTTTCCCCTAGTGGAAGTTTTTACCTTATAGAAATAGTTTTGGGTTTAGCATCAGGAACAAAACAAAAGACAAAACTGGGTGATCTTAGCTTTACCACTTACCAGTCACTGTATTAATTTAAGCAAAGAATTTAACCCTGGATGTGAAGGAATATTTGTTGAGTACCTGTTTTGTGTATGACCCCATGTTAGGCGTATTAAAAATGATATTCCAAGTTTTTGGAATGCTTACAATGTACTAAACACAATGCTGCCTTTTATATACATTATCTCTTAATACTTTCAAAAGTCTGTTAAGTAGAGTGGTGTTATCTCTAGTTTACATAGGAATAAACTTGAATTTTAAAAAATGGAATATTTATCCAAGGGTACACAATTTGAGTAGTAGAGCTGGAATTCAGATTCTGCTTTACTTGACCTTAAAACCTGCTTTGCTATATATACAGGCCATTCTCAGCTTATATTGGTTCTACTTTTGTGTAGCTTATACTTTTGTTTGTTACGTGCTGTCACCTTAATCTACCTTAAACTAAATTCAGCCTTCAGTATATTGCCTGATGATTTGGAGCTTTTGCCTGCAGACATTAATGGTTTGCTGCTGCCTCTCTGGAGGAAAGGCTACTGTCAAGAATACTAATTTGATTGACTCTAGCCATAGATTATTTGGAGAATTGCTCAACTGTCCTTTTGATTGCCTTAGTACAAGTAACCCAGGATCCTTGGAGTAGAATTGTAAAATATATTTCTGTGATCTGAAGTCAGACTTGGAAGGATTTTCTTCAATGATAGGGAAACTGGAGGTGGGGAGGTGGGGAGGTGGGGAGGTGGGGAGGTGGGGGGGTGGTGGGGGGCTGGAGGGAGGTATTACAATACTCCAGAAGAGCAGTGAGGGATGCTTACCTATGATAGTCTGCATGGGAAGGGGAAATTTGTATTAGAGAGATATTAAACATTTTGGAAATTATTGAGTTTCTAGGAAAAGAAACATCAAGAGGAAAAGAAAAGCTTCCTTAATTTTGTTTAAAAGGGCCGTGTATGTTTATGTTCATTCGTGTATATGGTATGTAAGATTCAGATTTTGGCTGATTTTCTTTCGTGAAGAAAAAATTGCTTTTAGAAAAAGATAACACTCGTGCTATTTTCAGGTTTTAAGAAATAAAATGAATGGGAATTTGCTTTAAGGTAGGTACATTTCACCTTTCTGAGATGTCTGTAGTTATTCAGTAACTATATACTAATTGTAAAAAAAAAGTGAAAGTCCCCTGTTAGACCTTTCCATTTCAACCTCCTCTGTTCTCCTGATTCCTGTTGCCCTTCTCTAAGATAACTACTGTTATTCTTAGGCATACAGCTTACATACCTTTCTCTGTACATTTTTATAGATATAATTTGTTTTAAATACGATTATTTTAGTTTTCTGTAAGTATCTCTTTTAATTTTCGTTGAAGTTCACAGTCAGTTATCATTTTTCGATTTAACACATATTTTCCAAACACTATGTGTTTGGGCTGTGCTACACAGATTTTTTCCTTGAAGAGATTTTTCAAAATCTAGTCAAATTGAGGAACTATGTGGAGATTCAGGGGATGGATACCTAGAAACACAAATGTGGTGGAGAAATAGAATAATTATTATTTAATTATCTCAGAATCTCAGAATTTAAGAGGAGACTCAGGGATCACTTAGTTGCTAGACTAGGAAAATGGGTCTGTTGGGTCTCTAGTGTTCAAGATGAATATTTCCAGTCTGCTGTGTTTCCATTTACATAGAGTTTCAATTTCTGGAACTCTCTTTGGCAATAAGATGGAGATATGAGAATGGATGATAGTGCCATTACATGGTTTTAAGTGTGTTTTTTGCTCAGCTACAGAATAGTTGCTTAATGGATACTGTGTCAAGCTAGAGGGCCATCACAAATTGAAAGATAATTCTTGAATTTAACTTTCTTTTTTTAAAGTAGATAATACATTTAACAATTGAAAATACCAAAGACTTTCTTCCTCCAGCCATGTAGTTATCTTCCCCACAGGCAACCAAAGCCATCAGTTTCTCATGTGTTCTTCTGAGATGTTTTTTACTTTTTCAAACAAATGTATACCTGTGTGTATAGTCTAGTCTTCTACACACTATTTACATATATATGTATATATGCTATATATGTCTACATATGTATATATGTGTTAGCATAGCCTACACACTTTTATGTATAGTATTTTTTTTTTTTGACAATTTTATAAACTAGTGATTAGAACCAATAGTGAAGAAGTACTTATGAAATTTTCAGGTGACATACTGGGAGTTGTAGCTGAGATTAATTCTGTATGTTTAATAATAGGATCCAAGTTCTAAGAGAGTTCAGCAGACCAAACAAAATGAAATTTAACATCTAACGATTAACTTTTTATTTTAAAATTTCAAAAGTCATTCTCTCAAACATGAAAGATATTTTTCTTTCCTCTTTCCTTTTTTCCTTCTTCCCCTTCTAACATTCCATATGTCTTTCCAATTTTATTTTCATATGATGTATATTTTTGAAAAACAAAATTGGAATTGCATTATCTATAGTTCTGCGAATTTTCTTTCCTTAATATAGTAACGTTTTCAAGTTATTAAATATTTTTTACAACATAATTTTTAATGTCCGTATAGTGTTCTATCACATGGATGTAACACAATTTAATCTTTTGTTCAATACTTTTGTTAGTAATTAATTTACTTTAATTTACTTTTGTTGTTGCGAATGACCTTATAGTGAGAATCTTTAAAGTCAATCTTTATATGCAACTATGTATTATTTCTTGGGGGTGACATATTAAGACTTAGAATTATTGTGTCCCAGTGTTCGCTTCTGCATCTCAGCCACTAGGTATATGCAAAAAAATTCTGTGCTTTTTTTTTTTTTCCCTAAATAAGCAGTTTATCTATTTTTACTTTATTTCTTTACTTTTTGTTATATATTTAGTAAGCATTTATTGTCTGCTATGTGAGGTCTGCTTCCCCCCCTCCATTTTGGAGACAACAACTTTATTGACATATAATTCACAATATTATACAATTCATCCATTTAAAATGTACAATTCAGTAGTTTTTAGTATATTCAGAATTGTGCAACCATACCAAAATCAATTTTAGAAAGTTTTCACCTCAAAAAGAAACCTTTTAGCTATTATTGTCCCCTCCCATCCTTGCTCCCAACCCTAAGCAATGACTGATCTACTATATGTCTATAGATTTGACTGTTCTGCACATTTCGTATAAATGGAATCAAGTAATATGCAGTCTTTTGTGGCTAGCTTCTTTTCCTTAGCATAACGTTCCCAAGGTTCATTCATACTGTAGCATGTTTTAGAACTTCCTTTTTATTGCTGAATAATTGTTTCCTTTTTCAATTCTATTAATAAATGTGTTTCACTGAGTATTAGGGCTATTAATCATTATCCTTGCCCTAGGTTTGCCTTCTGTACATTACCTGATTCTTAACATTTTGCTGGGTATTATTAATCTCTTAGAGTATTGGCATAGAGAGGGAAAAGATGTGAACCTCAAAGCAGGCAGTTTAACTGTTCATAGTATGATTGGCAAGAATTTTATTTTAAAAGGAGTTTGAAAGTATGGAATAAAATAAAATGAAACTTGGAAATTGCTCCAGGATTTTATTTCCTGTTATATAATGTCTGTATTTGAATCTACATTAAGGAGAAAGATAGTCAAATGTAGAATTGGAGTGTTGGAAAATAGACAGTTTCATATTCAGAGCACTTGTATCCTAAAACTCAGTCCAGACTAAGTCTCCCACAAAGAGTTTCACAGAACACCTTAAGTTGCCTCACTTTAATCTTAGATATGTAATTCGTAGTGTGCATATTTTAAAAAATGATTTCTCAACTGATCTACCAGGCTTAAAGGAACGTTTAACTCTTATGTGTTGTCTTTATAAAGAGATTGGATTTCGTTAACCAATGTGTCTATAAAAAAAAAAAGGTCCCTGACATATTTTGCTTGGTTTTTTGTTTTGTTTTGTTTTGTTTTGTTTTGTTTTGTTTTTGGCTCAAATGGGCTTTTTCATGAATATATAGGAGGTTTTTCCCCTCCACATAAGTATTTTAAGATCTTTTTCATGAACATGGGAAGCATCTCTTTAGTCCGATGATGTCTCTATGATGAATTTTCAGGAAACAGAACTAGTATGCTAAGAATTTATGAGTAGACTTAGTTGTCTTGATGCATCACTACTCAAAAGTGCGATCTCTGTGCTGATTGCTATGTTCACTATGCTCTCCTACAGAAATTGAGAATTAATAATAAAATGTGGGCTTGTATTTTGTCTTTTATTTTTCTACTTATTCTTTTTATTATATTTTAGGAAACTATTGGATTACTACAACTGGGGATGGGGAAACCCATTAGTTGTTTACTATTGACAGTTTGAAAAGCACAGAGGACTGTCAAATGTCCAGTCTCCAGCTTTAGGAAGCCTTTAGCTCAGTGGATTTAGGTTTTCAGGCTTTTTTTAAATTGAAAATTTGAATGAGATAATTGTAGATTCTTGTGCAGTTTTATTAAATAATACAGAGAAATCCTTCATATTCTTGACTGGGTGTCCCCTAATGGTAATATTTTGTAAAACCGATATAGGTAGTATCACGACCAGGATTGACATTTATATAGTCCACTAACATTATTCAGATTTCCCCAGTTTTACTTGGACTTGTATGTGTGAGTATTAGTTTTATACAATTTTATCACCCGTGTAGGCTTTTGTATGCAACATCGCAGTCAGTATACTGAACAGTTCCCCCAGCATCAGGATTTGAATTGGGCCATGAACTTACAAGAATCTTCATTTCATCTTTCTTCATTAACTTTTAACCTGGTTATGTATTTTGGTTCAGTAGACTTATGGTTGCCTGCAGAGATTAGTTCATGCTTTGTATAGCAAAACTCTTCTCTAGCAACATGCTTTGATGACTAAACTTTGAAGTAATACTGAAAATAAAGAAATAGGAGTTTTGTGGTTTAGATCAGGGGTCCCCAACTCCTGGGCTACGGATTGGTACCGGTCTGTGGCCTGTTAGGAACCAGTCCACACAGCAGGAGGTGAGCAGCAGGGGAGTGAGTGAAGCTTCATCTGTATTTGCAGCTGCTCCCCAGCGCTAGCATCACCACCTCAGCTCTACCTCAGATCATCAGGCATTACATTCTCAAAGGAGCACCAGTCCCTGGTGCCAAAAATGTTGAGGACCACTGGTTTAGATCTTATTCAGAAGATTATTTAAGAAAAGAATTTATGTGTACTTAATTCTCTCTCGTATTAGTCATGGATTGGTCCTAAAGTGGTGCGTTATCTGCTTTCCTGGTGAGGTGAATAAGCTCTTATGAGTCCCTGGTACCATTTGGTGACTTATACTGAGGGCAGGTCCATTGTTACTAGCAAGTAAATAACAGTCTCCAAGGAGACTTAACTACCTTAACAATGTATTTGATATTATGTATCTGTAGGTATGGAACCTGCTTCATTCTTTTTCATGGCTTCTTAGTATTACATTGTGTCAATGTAATATAATTTTTCTCTGTGTATGGATAGACATTTAAATTATTTCCAGTCTTTTGCTATAATTTGACTAGATTTAAAGTGGCTGGATTTGAGACTAATTGGTGCCAACGTATGTGTGGAGATAGAGAAAGAGAAAACCATGATAATGATTGAGTCAAGAAAGGAAGATGAGCAGGAGAAAATGTAGGGAGAGCTTGAAGGAGAATGAAGGAAAGAGAAGTCAAGGGGAGAAAAATAAAGGATAGCAGTGAAGTAGTCATGTCCTCCCAAGGCAAATACTGAATGAAACCCAAGATTTAACCTTTCTAAGACTGTCTTGGAACCTGACTGAATTCATGGTTATTAGCCATGTAAGCTTGTGCAAGTTTTCTATTCTTTCTGTGCCTCTGTTTCCTCATCTGTAAAGTGGGATAAATGGGATAATAATACCTCATCATATGCATCATGTGTTAATTCATATAGAGCTGTTAGTACAGCATCCATCCACATCCATCCACATTGAGAAAGGTTTCTGCTCTTCAACCCCCCACCCCCATCTTTGCCCTTATGTGTTTTTAGCTCAGTTTCTTCCCTGAAACCATCTAGGTTACACTACGAGCAATACTTTTGTATCCTATACCTTTGTCTTATCTTTCATCCCAGTGCTTTGAAATTCCTATATCTAATTATTTACTACTATCCGAGGGTAGGGAACCATCTCTTGTAACGTCTTGTATAATTTAGTTTCACCTTGTGGCCACCACTAAAATAGTTGACACAGTGCCTGGCATATAGTAGGCATTTGATAATATTCGAACTAAACTGAAGAAAGCCTTGGGCCTTAGGAACATTGAACCTAGAGAAATGCTAATCTTTCCACACTTTCCCCTGCCACCCAGTTTTCATTCTCTGAGGCAAGCAATGCTTAAAAATGCCTTTTTCCTAATGTTTATTTAAACAAATACATAAATATTTACATACATATTTATATATCCTCTCTCCTTCCCTTTAAAAAAAAAAACAGTAACATACTCTGAACATTGTTCTGCACATCGTAGTCACCCCAACAAAGGAATAATGTTCAGTTCTAGGCACCATTAATTTTGAGATAACTGTAGATACACATGTATTTGTAAGAATATACAGAGAAATCTTGGTTACCCTTTACTCCCCAATGGTAACGTCTTGCATAACTATAGAAAAATACCACAACCAAGAAATTTACTTTGATATGGTCCATTCACCTTATTCAGAGTTCACTAGTTTTACATGCACTTATTTGTATATTTAGTTTTATCCAGTTTTATTACACGTGTGGATTTGTGTGATCACGGCCACAATCAAGATACAAGTTACATCACAAGAATCTTTCATGCCGCATATTTATAGCCCAGCCACCTCCTTCCCTCCAACTCTTTCTAACCTCTGGTAACTAGTAATCTGTTTTCTATCTCTATGATTTTGTCAATTTGAGAATACTATGTAAATGTAACTAGTATGTAACCTTTGAGATTGCCTTTTTTCACTCAGCGTAATTCCCTAAAGATCTATCCAAGTTGTTGCATATATCAGTAGACATTCTCTTACATAGCCATAGTATAGTTATCAAATTTAGAAAGTTTAACATTGATAGAATATTATTGTCTGATATATAGTCCATATTTCAGTTTTACCAATTGTACTGATCTTTACACCACCACCACCACCACCACCCAATCTAGTATCACATTATGCATATGATCGTGAGGTCTCTAATATTCTTTAATCTGAAATAATTCCTTTGCCTTTTTTGTCTTTAATAACTTTTATATATTTGGAAAGTACAGGTCAGTTTATGTTGTAGAATGTTTCTCAGTTTGGGTTTGTCTGTTCTTTATGATTAGATCCAGGTTATGCATTTTTGGCAGGAAAATCACAGAAGTGATGTATGTCCCTCAGCCTATGCAAGAAGACAGTTCATGCCATTATTGGTCATTTTAAATTTGATCACTTGGTTAAAGTGATGTCAGCCTGATTTCTCCACTTAAAGTTATTATTTATTTGCTTTTGTTATTAATAAGTATTATCGTGGGAAGATACTTAGAGTCTAAATAAAGATCCTGCATTTTAGCATTCATTCTAGTTTTTTTTTTTTTGGGGGGGGGGCGCCTGAATCATGGTTGTAAAATGGTGATAAATTTTTAAAGGCCAGCAAAAATGCAAAGCTGACTTCTTCATTACGCAGTTAACAAGTAGGAAAAACAGTTCTTTCATACATTAATATAAAACCAAGCCTAAAAAAGGCAAGGGTTAAATTGTATAGAAAAGGATAATTTGATCCTCCCAAAAGTATAATATTTAAGAGAACAATGTTGAAGAGGCAGTTCTCGAGAAATTAAAATCATGAATTACAAAATAATAAAAGCATGTTTGAGAATCTGAAGGCAGAGGTAGTTAAAAATTGTTTTAAGAACAGTTTTAGATTTATAGAAAAATTACCAAAATAGTCTAGAGTTCTCATATACTTTGTATGTAGTTTCTCCTATTATTAACATTAATGCGGTACATTTGTTAAATTTAGTGAACCAGTGTTTATATGTTATTATTAACTAAAGTCTATATTTTATTCAGCTTTCTTTAGTTTTTACCTAATGTCTTTTTTTCTGTTCTAGGGTCCCATCCAGGATACCACATTGCATTTAGTTTTCATATTTCCTTGAAGCTCCTATTAGCTTTTCCTTAAAGTTCCTTTTAGCTTCTTATTTTCCCAGGTATTCTTTGTTTTTTAAGACCTTGGCAGTTTTGAGGAATACTGATCAGATATTTTGTATAATATCCTTCAATTGGATTTCTCTGATGACTTTTGAAAAATAATTAGACTGGATTATGGATTTTTGGGAGGAAGACCATAGAGATAAAGTGCCATTTCATGATGTTATATCAAGGTACATGTTATTAGCATGACTTATTGCTGTTGGAGTTGACTGTGACCGCCTGTCAGAGGTAGTATTTTTCAGATTTCTTTCTTACAGTTAACTGTCCTTATCCCCCACCCTGCCCCTTCATGTTTTACTCTTTAAAAGGAAAGCACTATGTGCCATCCATACTTAAGGAGTAGGGAGTATTTATATAAATTACTTGGAATTCCTTTGTATGGGGGATTTGTCTCCTTCTCTACCCCCATTTATTTATTTATTTATTTATTTATTTATTTATTTAATCATTTATATTAGTATAGACTAGTGGATATTTATTTTATACTTTAGGTTATAATCCAATACTACTTTCTTGATTTTATTATTTAAATGTTCTGGCTTTGGCTATTGGGAGCTTTTTCTGTTGGCTTCTGTGTGTGTTTGACATACTCCCGTCGGTGTGGTTTCTTTTTTTCTCTTCT
>NW_011889424.1:332492-371877 GCF_000151845.1 Pteropus vampyrus | reverse complement strand
GATAAAACATTCTCAATTGAGGCATGGGACAAAAATCTAGATTGTAGGCAGTAAGGGAGTTACTGGGGAGAGACAAATGAAGATAATCTTGGCTGTAGGGAAAGAAGAGAAAAAGAATGGGAGGAAAGGAAGAAGGGACAAGCTAGGTGTTCAGTTTTTTGGAGTCAGAGGTAAAAGATCCAGTTGATAGGAGGGGTTGAAAGTGCTAGCAGAGGAGATAAGTACAGGAATTAGATGCCTCAAGATGCTGGAGTTATTTTTTATTTTTTATTTATTGTTTTTTGATTAGGTGACAGGTAATACACTCCTCCGATTCAAAATTCAAAAGGAAACAAAGAGCATACAGTAAAAAGTCTCCCTTCTATGTGTCTCCCAGCCACTCAGTTTTCATTCCCTGAGGTAACCAATGGCTTCAAATGCATTTTTCCTGTGTGTTTATATAAGCAAATACATATGTATTTATATATTCCTCTTCCTTTTTTTCATTTACAAAATGATAGCATTTTCTAAACATTGCATGTTTTTTTTAATCACTTTTCTGTTTTTTTTTTTATAGCTGCAGAGCATTCCATTATATGGATGTACCATGATGTACCTAACTGGTCTCCTGTTGATGGACGTTTTGTTTATAGTCTTTTGACATTACAAGTGGTCCTGTACTGAATAAATAAGGTTTAGATTTTACTTTGAAACATTTAGTTCAGATTTTATATGACCCAAGGTATGGATTATGACCGGCGAAAGAAACAACAAAGGCAAATTGACATACTACAATAAATGGTTCAAATTCAGAATAGCAGTTAACACATCTGTATTTATGCATATAAAATATGTATTTGAGGGCACTTCCACAAAGCTGTAGGAGCCGTGGAATGCTTGCACATAGTATAAATTTTAAAAGTACAAAAGTTTATTGTGAAGAGTAAGCACTTAGTTGTCTGCCTAGGGATTCCTGCAGTGTCCCAGTTTCTTGTGTTTTGATGATGGTGTTTTTCAGTGTCCAGCCATGTGCAGTATCACCACTGGCCAATTGACTTGTTTTCCAGGTTGATCTCAGAAATCTCTCATTTTCTCCCTCTTCCTGTAATGTGAGCTTATTTTGCTGCTGGCCATTCCAGCTCTTTAATTCCTGTTGGTCTCTTTTCAAGTCTGATTTATTCCAGATTAATTCTGAATAAACAGGCCCCAGGATCCCTGGGGTTCAGAGCTACCTCTCTTCAGTCCCAGCCTTGACTAGATTGGATGTCAACTCAGTCATTCCTGGGACTCTTTTGCGGAGCATGTTGAGTTATGTGGCTGAACGACTACAACAGTAATGGTCCTATGTAATATTTCTTTTCAACTCTGAAAAAATCACTGAAGATTTTATAAACAAACCACTGATGTGTTTATAAATCATATTAATACACCTTTCTCTTTATACAGAAACTGTTTCTCTGCTGATCTAATTAGGGAGATCCTGATACATTTTGTAGGGAAGAATCCTTATAAAATGGGAAGTGGACTTACTAATGCTGATTTTTATGCTTATTGAGTTTTTTGAAGACTGCTCATGGTATGCTTAGGAAAAATTGCAGAAATTAAGAATTCTTAAGGAGTTGTGTGTCTTACATTTAATGATACGATTTTAGCTTATTTTGTAGAGATGTTCTTAATTGTATCCACTTAAAGGCCATAGAAAGCTTTTTGAATAGGTAACATAAAAAATTAAAGCCTATTTTCTAAACCATGACATTATTTAGGTTCTGTGAACTGTGTTCTAATGGTATGCCAACTTGAATGTCTGTCATGGCGTAATATTTAATATAGTACATATTTAACATAATAGGGACTGGGAAATTATTTTAATGATAATTATTTTCTAAAATATTCACATGGCTTTTATAAGAGGTCAAGTTATTTGGTTACTTCTGTTTCTATTTCCTTATTTAGAAGATCTGGTAAAAGTATTAACCTTTTTGTTGTAATTGACAGTAATTGAATGCTTTGCCAATATGATATGGAATTCTAGTGAGCTGACTGGTTAAAATTCAAACCTTTGGAGTGTTGAATTTGTTCCGCCAGGTGATTGGGGTTTTCCTGGGCAACAGAGACTTCCTGAAAATCACGTCAGAGAGCCACTGCATTTTAGAACATTTTACAATTGAGAGTGGAGACCTAGAGAAGGCAGCCATCAGCTCTATGGTGTGCAGGCTGTATTGGCTCTCTAGAGCCCCAGGCCCCTTTAGCTCTGCACTGAATTTCCCCTTCACTCCTGAGAATTGTTCCAAGAGCTTTTGTCATCCATCCTACTCCTACCCCATCCCAGGCCTTACTGCAAAAGGATTTCTTTTTACCTGGCACACGTACTTCTTCAGATATACAGTTAATGAACAAACCTAGACATATTGATTAATTATGAAGGTAGTGGACTAAGATAAGTGAGAGAGACAAATCTGTGTCCTATCAGTAATATTATGGTGTAGGTGTTTAATTGAATTGGGAGAGTGGTGTTCATTTGTAGAAGTAAAAGGAGATATTGATTTGAAAAACAGGGCAATACAGGCAGGGAAAATATTTTTTTATATTCTAATATGATTGATAGAATTTCAAAAAATTCATAAGCTGAGAATACCTGTTCAATTCTTGGTTATCAGCCACTGGCACTCTCCCTATCTTGACACCAACATTCCCTCTCTCTACCCTCCCCCGCCCGTTTTTTTTAAAACAGTGGTTTAATTGTCTTGCTGCAGAGGTTGATACGTTTATTCTGTCAGAAGACTGGAGCAGTGGGTGTTTGTTTACAGTCTAAGATGTTTTTTAGGATCTACTTTCCTTGTTCCCGCAGGGCTGAACTTCGAAAAGGTCTAATAGAGTGTGGTTAAGCCAGGTCTGAATGTATCCTTTATCCTTTATTTTACTTATGGCATTGTTATGAATTTATCATAAGATTTTTCTTTTATACATTTCTGTTAGGTAAAGAATTGGCCATGGGGAAATCTGGTTCATTCACATGTATCTCTCTATTAGAATGTGTGAATATTTTCCTATATTTATCATTTCATTCATGGAATGTTTATTGAGAGGATATATGCTATATGCTTTGTGAGGCACAGGGATGCATAGTTGAAGAAGGCTCATGGCTCATGGCTTTAAGGAACTTAAAGACAAACAAATGAACAGATAATTCTGATACTGTGTGATAAGTGCAAATGATAGAGCCTATCCAGAGTATTGGGCGAGCACAGAATGGAGCACTGACTCCCAAAGTATGGTCTGGGGACTCCTGGAAGCCCCTGAACTCTTTCTCAGAGATCTGCAAGTTCAAAACGATTTTCATAACATAAGACACTATTTGCTTTTTTTTTGGATCTTATTTGCTTACAAATATATGATGGAGTTTTCCAGAGGCAGTGTAATTTGTGATATTGCAATAGATTGAAGGCAGAAGCAGAGATGAGAATTAGCTATCTTCTATTAAGCTTGATGTTAAGGAGATTTGTAGGAATGTAAAACAAGTATCACTCTTCTCACTAAAGGTTTTGTATTGAAAAATGCTTTTTAAAACTAAAATATACTTAAAGTATTTTCGAGTAAATATTAAGGCTTATTTTTTATGTGAATAAATATTTTAAAATTCATCGTTTTAATTTCAAATTCAGTAAATATTGATAGCTATAATCTACATAGACAAGAGTTTGTGTGTCCTCAATAATTTTTAAGAGTGTGAAGGGAACCTTAAACCAAAAAGTATGAGAACCACTTGAATAGAAATTTCCAAACTAGTCCTCAGGAAAGAGGCAGCCTGTAGGATCTGATACCAGGGCTTAATCACAGGTGTTTAAATAACTGTGAACTGGAATGTAAAGTGGGAGGGAGTTTTCGAAGATAAGTAGGTAGAAGTGGACTGAGAGTATACCATACTGAGAAGTTTATTATAACTCTTATAGTTAGAAATAATGAGTTTTAAAATGTTAATTTTTACTCTTTTGAAGTACTGTTGGGAGCTGTTTTACTCTGTATTTTTAAGTATAAAGATGTATTTTTAAGTATAAAGATGTTAGAAGATTGTGTTTCTGATTTTGTGTAATTTGCTAAATGGGCAATCAGCATTTTATATATCAAAGGGTATTCTGTACAGAACTATTTTAGTTTTGGCAACATATGAATAATCTGTGGCTTCAAGTCCTCATACTACCTAAATGAAGATACTGTATTTCCTATAAAATGCAGGTTTCAGGTACCCATTTGTTGGTGATACCAAATTCTTATAAATTGTTTTTGATGTGCTGGCTATGGTTATAAGCTAATACTGACAGAGACCTTCTAAATCTGGGGGTAAGTTGATAGGAAAATGCAGATCTTAACGTTCAAGTAGAGGGCCAATGGGAAAAACATATCAAATAAGGAATATATAAAGAACATTTACAAGTCAATAATATATTTTAAATAATCTAATTTAAAAATTGGCAAAGTGTTTAAATATTTTGCAAGGAAGATATACAAATGACTAATAAGCATATGATCAGTTACTCAACATCATTAGTCATTAGGGAAATGCAAATCAAAACCATAATGAGATACCACTTCACACTGCTAAGATGGCTATAATCAAAAGATGGGCAATAACAAGTGTTTTGTATGTGGAGTTGGAACCTTCATACATTGCTGGTTGGATTGTAAACTGGTGTTACCATTTTGGAAAAGCAGTTTGTCAGTTCCTCAAAAAGTTAAACATAGTGTTACTATATGACCCAGCAATTCTACTCCTAGGTATATACCCAAGAGAATTGAAACACATGTCCTTATAGAAAAACTTGTACATGTATGTTTAAAGCATCATTATTTATAATAGCCAAAAAATGGAAAAACCCCACAAATATCCATCAACTGGTGAACGGATAATAAAATGTAGTTTATCTATACAATGGATTAGTGTTCAGCCTTAAAAAGGAATGCAGTTCACATCGTACATGCTACAACATGCAAGCATGAACCTTGAAAATATTATGGTATGTGAAAGAGGCCAGTCACAAAAGACTATACATTGTATGATTCCTTTTATATAAAATGTCCAGAATGGTCAATTTCATAGAGAATTGTTTGAAATAATTTCAGACTTAGAGACAAGTTTAAAAAAATAATAAAGTTGTATGCAGTAAAAGCTATCTTCAAGATTCCCTATTTTCCAGTGGAAGAACAAAAATGTAAATAATAAATGAGAATTGGAAGTACTAATAATTATTATAAAGGTGATAAAGTGGTAGAGAATGTCAATTTAAGAACGTCCAAACCTGTAGTGAATTTTTGTAAAAATTTCTTTGAGCCAAGGACACTCCTGGAAGCAAGATCTCAACAGACTGAGAAAAATGCTTGTTAGAATGACAGCTTACAGCTTCTTTTATGCATTTGCAATTAAGGTGGGAAAGTAAGGAAGATTATATGAAGGTGGGAGAAAGCAAGATGGAGGTTGTATTACAGTATAAATAACAAGATTATGTGCTCTCTTGATTGCGTCTGAGGGGTCTGAAAAGGCATTTGAAAGGTGTGCTAACCTAGATGCACTAAAACAATGAACAGACTTTGACTAAAGAAGTTATAGGCCTGGGACATGACTACCCATCGTCATCTGCTCAGTTAGGAATTTATGATTAGATCACCTTGTGAGATTACTTTCTGTAGAACCCCCTTTTCATCCATAAGAAGGACCCAGGTCACCCTTAAAAGAGGTAGCTTTTGAGTTGAGACAGGAATGTTAGAAGGTGGCAGATGACCTGGGGCAGAACAAAAAAAACAGTAAAAAAGCCCTAAGGTAGGATTAAAATATGTGAGGAACAGAAAGCAAAACCAGTATGGCTAGAGAGTACTGAATGAGGAAGAGAGTGGAAAATGAGATCAGAGGTAGACAGATACCAGATCATATAGGGTCTTTGTAAGCCATAGTTGCAACTCAGGGTTACAGTGGGAAGCTTTTGGAAAGTTTTAAGCAAGGAATCGGAGTGATCTGATTTATGCTCTATGAGGTACATTTTGGTTGTTCTGGCACAGATGAATCGTAGAGAGGCTAGAGTGGATGCAGAGAGACTGATTAGGCCGTTGTTGGAGCAAAGCAGCCAGGCAATGCTGATAAATGTTTTAGACTGAGGCTGTGTCAAGGACAATGGGAGTGTTGGGTGAGTTTGTTATGTTTTGGAGGTAGAGCCAGTTTTTCTGTTTTTGTTTTGGGTTGAGATGTTGTTTGAGGGGGGACAGGACCAAAGGATATCAATAGTTTATATTTTAGCATTGTAAAAATATTGGAAGCAATCTAAACCATAAATTGGTATACCCACACAGTAGAGTACAGTGCAGATGTAAAAAAAGAATGAGAAAAATGTCTATGAACTGATATAATTTCCAGGACATATTGTTAATGAAAAATAGAGTGCAAAAGAATAACCACAGTATGCTAATGCTACCTTTTAGGTAAGAAAAAGAGGGAAACAAGAATATGGATATGTATTTGCACATTTGTGCAAAAATAAACACAGGAGTGGTAAGCCAGAAACTAATGAGATTGGTTTTCTACACGATTTAGGTGGGAACAGTGTGGAAAAGTTGAAAGATATGGGAATGAAGTAGCAGGGATGGAGAGAGGGATGCTTTTCTGAGTATATCTTTTTGTACATAGCTGACTTTTAGAACCATATTAATGTTTCACATAATCAAAAATAAATACATAAAATCTATCAGGATGAGAAGAAAAAAACCCAAGTGAAATATAGACAAATGAACCTAACTGGGTTTCTAGTGAATAACAATCAAATTGAAAGGGAGAATAAAAATCTAAACCAATTAACTACAGAGAAAATTTTAACTATAAACCCCAGGCTAAAACAAAATTTCTATAAACAAATACTGAACTCTAGTTAGTATACTTGTTTTTCATACTGGATTGCGTTAGGAATTTCATAACTGCTTTATGTGAATTTTAGGATTGAGCAAATTTTTCATTACATTGAAGATGATGAGAATTAGGTTTTTGACTGGTAATAATGAAAGTTATAAATATGGCTTGATTGTGGTTTTTGGTTGGAATCTGAGTATGAATTCTTGTTCTTTTTAGATAGACAGAAATATAGGTAGATGCATGTATGCATGGGTTGGTATACATGCATATTATTTCCTAATTCTGTTTATTCTTTTTTTATCATTCTCTGATAGAAAATAGAAAGCTACTGAATTCCAGGATTTCGAGGACAGCATTTGGAGGACAGGCTTATGGTTAAGTAGAGGCATCCTTAATGTTTGCTTTTCTCCTGGGTTCCCACTTATTACCAGTGTTTGATGAAATTTGAAAATCCATCCTGAATTACAAACACCAGCCATACAATTCTTGGATATATGTGAATAGTTGATTATTCTGTTGTCTGCTTGCTCTTCCTCAGGCCACTAAGAACAGCCCATATGGGAAAGTCCATATAAGTTAATGTTTAAGACACTATGTGGAAAAAGCCCGGTCCCTGTAACCTTGTCTGCCTTCATAGAAGCTGTTATATATCCTTATTTTTGCTGTCATTGTTGTTATATGTCAGAATTTCTTAAAAACAAAAAATGAACAAAAAGTCATAAAATTTAGCACTCTAACATCGGTTTTTTCTTTACCTTTTAATAGACATACATACTTTTTACAGTTTTGTGCAACACTTCTGAAGTGACTGAGATACGTTCTTGATGTTTTCACTTGTTTTATATGTACAGAAACCTTATATCTAAGATGTTGATATATTTAACTAAGGAAAAGTATTGGAGGTGCTGTTCTTTAAAAGAGGGACTGAACAAAGTAAAATGCTTTTTGGGGTTAAGCAGAACATTAAGTGGGATTTCAGCCACATTCATAATTTGTCATCTACATGTGTTGTTTCTTTAATTCATTCAGTGAACATTTTTGATTATCTGCTATATTCAGAGGTGCTTTGCTAGTTACTTGGATTATGAGTATGACTTTCTCCTTGTCCTGAGGAATTCACAGTCCAATAGAGGAGACAAGCAAACTAATATTTGTAATGCACTGTAATAAACGAGACACATAGAAGTCATAACAGGGTCCAATGGGAGTGAACATTGAGGAATCAGGGCTCTAAAGAAAATGTCACCTGAACTGGTGCAGGTGTATAAGAGCTGGCCTGATGGACAAGATGCTGGAATGAGCAGCATCTGCACAGGCACCAGAGGTTTGGCCCTCATACTCTCATACTTAATCTTGGTGTTACCAGAATTTAGTCAAATAGCATTTGGTATTTTAGGTAAATGAGAGATGGATGATATAATTTACTATGGAGGACAATTCAGGATAGGGGTTATCTCACTGATTTAGTTTAGGAGAAGACATTATCAGTGGCAAACTCTGGATGTCTTCCTTTTGTAGGCTTCCTTATTTATTAGACCATGACTTAGTTATTAGGGTGAATTGCTGTGGTGAGTAGAAAAGACAGGTGAGTGTGAGAGTGCCCTTAAGTGGGGCTTTTGTTCAGAAGAGACATGAGGCTTTATATAACTAGAGAAGAGGCTCACCCTAAACTTAAGAGAAGCAAAATGGAATTATGGAGAAAATATCCTTTCTCAAGGAGACTCGTATTAGAGATCTTGGGCTGATGACTTAAGCCAGATGGACAGGGTCACATTACAGACCTCAGTGAGATGGGCAATACTGGGGTCTTAGTTGTAGAGATGGTAAAAAGAATAGTTCCTGTCATCGTGTGTGTATGTTGATGTTATTTGGACTTTATTTTGGCTTGTTAACGTACTAATCTATATATAGTAGTAATAGATGCCTATGGGGTTAAAAACTTTTCAATATATAAATAGTGGAAACACTCTAACCCCTAACTCTCAGCCACGCTGTTTCTTTTCACTCCATTCTTCTAACAGTCTACCCTGCCCAGAGAACTATTTCTTAGTCTCTCATATATCCTTCTTCAGTTTCTTTACATAAATAAAGGCAATAAAAATACAGATTGTTACTTCTTTCTATCTTAACCCAAAAACCCATCAACTCCAAAGGTGGCATATTATACCTATTATTGTGCAAACTGGTCTTCCTATCCTCCCTTTACATTTTGTGTTTTTTACTTAACAATGGAGATCTTCACAGTTTCCACAGTGAATAGTTTTGTGTCACTTTTTAACTTGTGTGGTTTCCCTTTGGATAATATATTCAACCAGTTCTCTATTGGTAGAAGTTTGAGTTGTTTCCAGTTTTTTATTACTGTAACAGTGTTGCAGTGAATTACCTGGTACATATGTCATTTTGCTCATATGCAAATAGATAATTATGGAATAAATTCAGATGTGATATTACTAATCAAAGGCTGTATATCTTTTAATTTTGATGAGTAGTACCATATTACCCTTATGTTTGAACCCGGGCTCTCCCACTAAAATAAGGAATCATGTGTTTTTTCCCTTCCCCAGCTTTATTAAGATTTAATTGACATATAACATTGCTAAGTTTAAAGTGTAAAATGTGATGATTTGATACATGTATATATTGCAAAATATTTACCACAGTAAGGTTAGTTAACACAATCCTTCACACAATTTATGTAATTATCATTTTGTTGTTGTTGTTGTTATGGTAAATAGGTAATGTGTATTTCTTCACACCCTTGCCAACAAAATAACTTGGCAAACAAGGATTTTGGCCAAATTGGTGTGTTGAAAATGGTGTCTCAGTGTAGTTTTAATTTGCATTTTTCTAATGAGTGAAGAGTCTGTTATTCTAATGTGTGGAGTTAAGAGTCTATTCATGTTTTTTAAGACATTTTTTCTTTTCTGTGAACTTTCCTTAACCAAATCATGGAATGTTGAAGCAGAAATGATATTATCCCTATTTATAATTCTTTTTCCCCTCCTGATTCAGTATAACATGTATAACAAAGAGCCTAGGTTTTAAGGGTATAGCGAAATGGATTTTCATAAGCCTCTGACACTCATCCTGGGGGTTTTGGTGATTTTTACCAGAAGATGTCAACAAAGATTTCAGACCACAGCCAAGATATTTATTCTAACCTCAAATGGTCCTTTCATGGTTTGTGTACTGAAATATTAATGGGTCTTAGTTGTTTTATTAGGCCATCAGGAAAAGGAATCAAGTTTACATGTACAGGCAATGACCTGTGAGTCATACCTGCTGCCTGACTGATAGTGACTGTAAGATGCATTTCTATATCAAAGGTGTTAAAATGTGGAAAAAGCGTCATCTTAAAATTGATGAAATATGTTAAATAATACCAGAATCTTTCCCTAAGAGGTCATTCTAATTTATACTGTCACCAGGAAGAGTAAAATGTTTTGAATGTTCCCCATTCTCACAAACAGTCGATACTGTCAGTCCTTTTAGTAAGTCTGGCAAATGTGAAATAGTGGTTCACTGTGGTTTTTTTTTCTCCTTTTAACTTTTTTCGGTAAAGTATAATACATGTAGTAAAAGATAAAAAATCATCAATGTATAACATCATGACTTATCTCAAATTAAACAGACCCATGTAACCACTGCCAAGTAGAACATTGCTAGGAGTCCAGAAACTCTCCTTATGTGTTAAGCCCCCATTACCACTGCTTACCTCTTTCCCAAAGATAATCACTTTCTGACAGTTAACATCAAAGGTTAGTTTTGTCCATTTTTTGAACATCGTATACATGGCATCATACAGTAGGGATGCCTTTGTATCTGATGTCTTATTCAGCAGTATGCTTGTGAGATTTATCTTTTAGTTGTGTAATTGTGAGTTGCTCCACATAGCTTAATAAAATGGACAAAGCTATTATTTTCATTTTTATGATGTGTAGAAGAGTAATTCTCATTATTTGTGTGTTTGAAGCACACTTTTGTTTTTTATTTTTTTGAGGGATTTGGAAATTATTTTTGTTGCTAAAATATCTTTTTGTATTCAGATGTGCACATTTAAATTGATTTAAAAAAATATATGTTATGGTATTTGAATCTTTTTTTCTGGATTATTTACATTTGTAGTATATAATAGATCCCTGTTGTTAAAAAGTAAAATGTATAAAAAGATAAACAGTCTCCTACCCCTATTCTCAACTACCCAGATCATATCCACTGCAACCTCCCAACATCTCTGTCCAGGAAACTAGTATTTCTAGTTTTTTGTGTAATCTTTCAATGTCTCTTGTATACATAAGCAAATAATAATGCAAATATTTATTTCTTTACATCTTTATCCCTCTGCCAAAAGCACATTATAGCAACTATCTTGTACTTTATTATTTTTTGCTTAATGTCTCTCATATTTTTATGTATCAGTTCATTTTTATAAAGCTCTGAGGTATTTAATTTATTTTCATTGCAATATAGTATTCCATTGTGTTAATATATCATAATATATCCATTCTGTTTTGGGTTTACAGTTTTTGGCTCTTCTGAATAATGCTGCTGTGACCATTCTAGTAAATTTGTTGAAATGTGTACACATTTCTTTTGGATATATATCTAGGGTGGAATTCCTGTGTCATCAAGGTAAATGAATTTCCATATCCCTGACAAGCCTGGGTATTGCTAGTTTCTTTAATTTTTTTTTTTTTTTAACCTGTTCTGGTGGGTACCAGTGGTATCTTATTGTGGTTTTAATTTTTTATTTTTTGGAGCACTAATGAAATTATGTATTTTTTCTTATGTTAATTGGCTATATTAGTTTTTTAAAAATCTTTACTTTAAAATCCAGAATATATAATCCCCATTTGTTAAAATGGAAAAACAAAACAAAAACAAAAACAACAGATAGATTGACACACTCATGCGCTAGCAGTCTTAATCTAGTTATTTCTTGGGTAATAGGTTTCAAAACATATTTTTGACTGTTCTGATTGTATTTTGTAAAAATAAATGGTGGAGTAGAAATTACATTCCTTTGATTAGGGCTAGGACTTTGTGTTAGTACTACATGAGGAGTACTCTGGGTTCAGTAGGAAGGGAGAGAGATGAGCACTTCCCTTCCATGAAGGGATTTTGGAATTAAATGGTTCAGCTTGCTTGTTTGTGGGTGGAGAATGAGAGGTTGAAATGATTGTTACTTAAATAGAATAGTTTAGTCAGCTCTTGAGTTATGATATAAATTGCATGATTGAGGCATAGTGTTTTTTTGTTTTGTTTTTGTTGAAAAGTACTTTTACTTGAAAACAGACCAGAGATAGAACTTGTGTAGGGGTTTGGTCTGGTCATGGGCTGTTCTCAGTGCTTGGATGAACTTTTGAAATTCTTCTCCCTTTAAAATTTAATGCATGTTTATTTTTGTCTAGAATTCTGTTTCCTTTTTTTCCACAATAAAGTTGTATGAGTGGATCTTCATGTCATTGTTTATACCTAAGGCATTTTTAGGAACTTTAAGAATAAATATTTGAATTCTGTTTGATGAAGTCAGAGTACTTTAGTTGACTGTCTAAGAATAGTAAGCAATATCACTTGCATTCATTATTAGCCAATATTGTGTCAAGTTGTTTTTTTGGTGCAATTGAAACATTTTCTTTACTTATTCCATTCTGAAATAAACCTTATTTTTTAGAGCAGTTTTAGGTTCACAACAAAATTGAGCAGGAAGTACAAAAGAGTTTTCATATATACCTGCCCTCTCCCACTCTCCCACAGCCTCCCATGCTGTCATCATCCTGCACCAGCAAATTGGTTATTTTTGAGTTGACTGATTCCTTTACTTTTGGGAAAGTAAGCAGTTTGATATATTTTGACATCGTTTTAAAATTTGTTTTATAACATTTTGCTCACTTAAAAAAAGAGTATTACTGACCTTGTTTCAAAAACAAAGACGACTTGAATTAAATTACTTGTTTCCTAGCTGAATTTTATTTGAAGGTTCAAAGTGAAAAAGGTTTTCATTTTTATTAGCAACAATTATGCTTTCCTTTGATTCCTACTAATTTTATGAAACTTGAAGATTTTCAGCCTTTTTTCCCTTTTACGTGTAAAATATTCTAACCAAATGCTTGAAATTTTTTATTAAGATTTCTGACTTGGAGTACTGCTGACAGATGTAATTCCAAACTTGGTCTATAGCACAAGCTCCAATCCAATTTTTGTGGGCTTTCTCAGAAGTGAATTAAGTGATATTGATTAGGATTGATTAGGATGCTGTTATCATAAAGGTTATAAAATGCTATAAAATGTTATTAGCAAAGAATAGGACCTTGTAGCTGTGGCTCACCGATCCTTGGAAAGTACCCATGGTTTAGGGCTCAAACTGAAAGGCAAAGTCATTAAACTTTCTAAAGACTATAGAATTTTCTCAGTGAGACAGAAGAATCAACTAAAAAAAGATGATACTTTGACCACATTAAAATTAATGTTCATCTAAAGACATCATAAAGAAAATGAAAAGATAAGCCACAAACTTGGAAAAAAATACTTGTAATATATGTAATAGAGAATTAGTGTCCTGAACAGGGCTGCCTTCATAGATATACAACCTGTGCAGTCACACAGGACCCCATACTTATTTTAATGCTAAGCTGTCAGTGTCTTGAAATTCTGAATTTTTGAATAAGTGGCCCTATTTTTTTATTTTACACTGGGCCCTGCAATTTATGTAGCCAGTCCTGGTCTTTAATGTATAAAGCCTATTAATTAATAAGAAAAAGACAACCCAATAATAATGGTCAAAAGCTGTGAACAAGGGAACATAGATAATTAATAAACATATAAAAAAGTCTTCAACATTATTAGATCTTCAACCTAATTAAGCCAATACAAATGGAAATCACAGTGTAATACTATTTTATATGTTCTGTAGTGTTACAAATTGAGAAATCTAACTTTATCAAGTATTGGAGAAGATACGTTATCGATTCATATACATTATCAATTCATATACTGCTGGTGCCTTAGTAAAGTGATACAATTGGAAGACAATTTGGCATTTTTGGTGAGGTTGGAAATTTGCATGTCCTATGACCCATCAATTCCACTTCTAGGTTTAAAGCATGCCCTAAAGAAATTTTTGTTTTAAGTGCACCTGGAGACTTGTATAATAATGTTGATAAAAGCAGAAAATTATAAACCATCCAAATGTCTTGTCAACAGAATGGATAAATACATTGTAGCACATTTATATAATGAAATGCTATAGAGCATTGAAAATGTAATATGGATAAAGCGTAGAAAAATATTGAATGAAAAAATTCAAATCTCTGAATGCTTCATACAGTCATACCAATTTATCAAGCTGAAAAAGAGAGCAGGGTACACAAACAAAATATTATTAGGGATATATACATATGTGAGTTCTTTTTAAAAAAGTAATAGAATAGTAAGTATTCAGGATAAAGATTGGGACGAGAGGATCACATAGGTGATGTTATTGGTGTGGGATGGCGACTTGCAGTGTTCATTTTATGCTTGCTTACATGCATATTTTCATACGTTTTGTGTGTCAAATTACATTAAAGAAGAAGATGGGAAAAATGAAATAAGCTACTATATTTAGCAGCTTATAAAGTAGATATAAGAATGGATTGAGAAGTAGAAAGAAAATACCTTATTATAGAAAAGAGGTTTTAAAGAGAGGTTGATCTTAGAGCATTTAGTTGCACATGACATCCACTTAAGTCCCTTCTGGTTCTAACGTTTTATATTTTAATGTTGTGATTCATGTGTTTTCTATATTTTCCCTGTAATTAAAAATGTAGAGTTATAAGCAGTTCAGTGGCATATAAGTAATAAAATTTATTTATTTTTAATTTAGCTCATATAAGTGTTAATACCTTTTATCTTCGCTCTTTTTTTGTAGTGTATCTTCTAATCTGAAAAAGTCTTCCATGAAAACTTCATTTTTAAAAAATAAGTAATGCTACCTGTTTTCCTAAATGACTGAAATGGGGGCTACAATTTTGAGGTAAGTATCAAGTTTTGTGTCTTTGATTACTTACATTATTTTTCTAGAAGTTAAATATAGAAAGAAAATGTAAATATTGGTTAGGTTCTAAATCTTTTAGAGTTTCTGGGGTGGAGTGGAATCCTAGGCCTTGTTTTCAGACAGTTGTATATTTAGAATTAAGTTTACCACGGAGTTAACAGAGCTTCATGAAAGAGAAAGGAAGGGCCAGTAGTTGAAAGATTTTTAGAGAGGTTAATTGAAAACTGAAGAATTTGGCAGTTAGGAGGTCATAGCTGGCCCTAGTAGGACCCATTGCAGTATGACTTTTGTGGTTGAGAATAAGCTTGCAGTTAAGAATGAAAAAGTGATAAAGTGAATATTTCAGCTCTTAATTCATTTATTAAACTAATATGTAGTAGGTGCTTAGGATGCAGCAATCTTTTCCTAAGCACTGGAGTTATAGTTAGCATGACCATATATCCTCGTTTAAGGCTCTTGTAAATCAATTAATGCCCAACTTTTTTTTTCCAATTTTGAGATATAATTGACACATAACATTGTGTAATTACTCAACTATTTTTAATGCCCTCTTTTACTCTCAAGTCTGCTGATTTGGATAAGTAACATGGTCCACCCTAGTTATACTGTTAACAAGGACGGATATTCCCTGTCTGAGGTTATGTTGCCTGCTAGACTGGGCCTTTAGTCTAGCAGGCAAGTTAGGTGCTTAACAAATAGTTATGAAATTAATGGTTAATTACAGCGTTAAGTGCTGAAGAAGTGAAATAATGACTACCGGAATGAGTGGTGGGAGTGGAAGTCAGTGAGCTGTGAGTTCATTTTACAAGGTAGATTTCATAGGTAGATTTGTCAGGGAATATGGAAGAAAGAAGTCATATAAATGAATTCAAAATTTTGAGTTCCATTGGTTGGAAGTATGGTGGTGCCTTGAGCAGAAGTAAGGAACTCATGAAGAAAGACTGGTATTAGGAAGTGAGACGGTGGGACTGTAACATGGTGAATTCTGTTAGACATGTTTTGATTTTTGAGGTACAGGTAGAACTTTGAGAATTATTTCCTTAAGTGTGGAAATACAAGACTGAAACTTAGGAAAAGATAATTTAGGACTTGAAGATAAAGAATTTGGAGTAATTCACAGAGTTTAAGCTGTGGTAACATTTTCAGTGCCCTAGCACGTAGCAGAGAGATAGAGATAAAGCACTGAACTTTAGGAAGTGCCTATTGTAAATGAATGGCTGTTGTTAAAAACTATCAGTAAAGGAAAAATAAGAAGAAAGATATGAAAGATACCAGAATTGCGCAGTGTTTCTCTTTGAAGCACAATAAAGAATTTTAAGGGGAGGCTCTTTGAGGGATGAGATACTGTAGAAAGATTAAGGATTTTAGTACCATAGAAGGGGCTTGTTGAATTTAATTATTGACAGGTTATTGGTAACTGAGAGAACATATTGAGTAGACCAGGATGAATTGTAATAGGTAAGAAAATGGTTTTATAAAATATATATCAGGAAGAATAAAATAGAGTTTTTCAAGGAGTTTGTGCAGAAAGTGAGACAGTGATAATTTTGAGGACTTTGCCACATAGGAAAAGATATTTTAGCATTAGCACCTAGTATATTTTAGGTAAAAGGGAATGATCCATTAGAGTAGTTTGAACATGTGGTTTAAATATTAGAGTGATTAATTGCTCAGAGGAAGTAACACAATTTGAGGTCAAGGATATGGACAAAAAGCTTAACTTTTCCGAAAGAGTAGTAATCTTTCTGCTTAGAAATCAGACAAATGGAAGAAAGGATGAATCAGAAGTTTTTAGGCAAAGAGAAGGAAAACTAAATCAATCATGGCCTCCATGATTGTAGAATTTCTTATTCTACTTTTTTAATAAGGTAGAGATTGAGGTTATCTACTAGGCATATAGTTAATCTGTGATGAGGTTTGTAACCTGGAAGAAGAAAGCATTTAGGAAAAACATTGTAGAGTAATTACCAAATGACTCTAATATTTATTTATTGAGTACCCAGGCACTCTATAGATAAGATCATTGTTCTTATGGAACCAGTCATTGAAATAAATAAGACAAGTACCAAATCATAATGTGATATGAAGAGCATTAAAAAAGGGCAGTTGATAGAGTGACTGGGTGTCTACTTCAGGTGACATTAATGTAAGGTATGAAAGTCAAGACTTCAGTCACTTGAAAATCAAGCTAGTTTAAAATCCTCAAGGTGGAAATGAGCTTGGTCTGCTTGAGGAATGGGAAGAAGTTCAGTACTCTGGAAAAAGGGTGGATGAGCACCGTAGTGTCATGAGATGAAGTTGAAGTAAGCCAAGCCAGGCCATGTTGGTCTCTGTGGCCATAGTAAGAAGTTTAGTTAGGTTCAAGGAAGTCTTTTATGAAAGGTTTTAAGCAGAAAAATGTCATGATATAATATATGTTTTAAAGACTTCTCTGGCTGCTTTATTGAAGATGGATATGGGAGTAGAGGGGAAGCAGGAAGGTCAGTTAAGAGGCTGTTGGAATTGACCAGGCCAGAGATGATGATGGAGAAACTTAATATCATCACTAGAATAGAAGAGAAAGGATTGCTGAGCAATAATAATGAAAGCTCAGTTTAAGATAAACTAGCATGACATGGTAGGCAGTGTGAATTTAGCTAGTATAACCTTTTAGATAGAAATGAGAAATTTGACATCGGTGGTTGAAATTACTGTCTATGGGATACAGGTTTGGTGAAAGGGAATGCATCACGGGACTGGAGGCCATGATTGATTTAGTATGCATTTATTGACCATGTACTAATATACCAAGAACTGTGCTAGATGCTAGAGTTACAACAATAAACAAAAACAGAGGTCCCTTTCTCATGGAATCGATGTTCTAATAGGTGGGGGAAGATAAACCGTAAGTAAATATATGCTGTGTTGCATGGGTAGTGAGAAATACTGTTAAAATGTATTAGGGAAAGGTAGACATTGATGCGGGTAGGGTAGGCTTACTGTTTTATCAGGTAGATTAAAGAAGCCCTCTCTGATTAGGTGACATTTGAGTTGACAGCTCTAAATGAAATAAGGGAGCAGGCCAGGTAGATATTTGGGTTGGGGGAAATGAGGGAGCATTCCAGGCTAAAAGAACTTAAATACAAAGGCTTTGAGGCTGGACTGTGTTTGATGTGTCCTAGGAGCAGTAAGAGGGCCAAGTGTGGCTAGAATGGAGTTAGTGAGGGAGGAGGTAGTAGAAGCTGATATTGTGAAGGTAGAAAAGGCTTAAGTCCAGTTATAGACCAGGGTTTGGCCTTTGTGTTTTCTTCTATGTGATGATGGAGATGAAGATCCAGGGGTGAGGATGGGAGAGGAGTAAAAGGTAAAGCTATAACTGAGAAGTGTAACTTGTGGTTAATGATTTGTGAGGCCAGGTGTTTGAAATATCTAAAAGTGATAAGAGGGATGTACAATAAAACCAATTTGAATCACAGAGAGGTAAGGAAGAGTAGAAAAAGGTGAGTTGGAAACACAGAGGTCTTATAGTTCCTGATAAGTTTATTTGGATTTTTTTAAATTGTAAAATATGCATAACAAAATTGACCATTTTAACAATTTTGAAATGTACAATTCACTGGCATTACATTCACAGTGTTGTGCAACCATCACCAGTCTCCATCTCCAGAACTTTTTCATCATCCCAAACTGACATTCTGAACTCAGTAAACAATAATTCCCCATTGCCTTCTCATCCCCAATTCCTGTCTACTATTTTACTTTCCGTCTCTATGAATTTGCCTATACTAGATATCTCATGTAAGTGGAATCATGCAATATTTATCCTTTTGTGGCTGGTTTATTTCACTTAGCATAATGTCCTCAAGTTTCATCCACATTGTAGCATGTTTATCACAATGTTTTTGTTTTTGTTTTTGTTTTTAATTGCTGATAATATTCCATTGTATGAATATATACCCCATTTTGTTTTTGTCTGTCCACCCATCGATGGACGTTTGGCTATTGCTGTGAACGTGAGTGTACAAATCCTTATTTTGAGTCCTTGCTTTTAATTCTTTTGGGTATATATATCCAGAAGTAGAAATACTGGATCATATGATAATTCCATTTAAATTTTTAGGAAATTGCCAAACTTTTTCACAGCAGTTACAATATTTTACATTTTGATCAGTAATACAGAAGGGTTACAATTACTCCATATTTTTGCCTGGATTTGGTTTATAGGGTACCTTTGGTTTTGGGCAGTAGAATGTTTTAAATATATTTCCTTAAAGGAATGTTTATCATAGATTATTTTCTAGTAGTTTTGAAAGTAACACAAATCCTCATGCCCTGCTGTGAGGTCAGAGTTGGTAAACAACGTTGTCTTCTAGTTAAATTTTAGTGAGAAATCCTCTCTGGAATTAAAATTCTGTGGTCTTAAAAAGAATGGGTTGTTAGACAGTCGTGGTTACTGTGTCTATGTAACTATGGCTATGAAGTCTAATATACTAAGTATCTTCAATTGGCTCAGTGGAAAGATATGAGTTTTGATTACTAGGCAGGAATAATTGATCTCTCGGGATTGGACAAGATAATTAAATGAGCTAGAATGATTTTTTTTTTTTTTCAAAGAGTACACTTGTTAACCTCTGAGATTGGAAATTTTATAAGAGCTGGAGAAATTTTCATCTTGCTGTTAATTGACACATTTTCTGTGTAAAAGGTGGGAAAAGACATTCCTTGTTTGGATGGATAATAGACCAATAAAAGTTATTAAGGGAAAAATGTTGGTGGGATTACAGCCCCTGCAGAAGTTTTTGAATTTTACACCTTGTTTGCAATTGTCATTAAGATCTGGAAATTTTGAAGTAGGTCATATTGTCTTCGATACTGTTATAATTTTGCTTTTTCTTCACAAATTATGTTTTAATTTAAAAATGTTTACCTTAGAAGCTTTTTATCATAGTATCTGAACACTATGAGTAAACTGAGTGATTTATACTTGCCTTCCAGTTTTTACTGGTTCTTCCTCTAGTTCTTTGTCTTTGCCTCAGGGTACTTTTCTTTAATTGCATTGGATGTTTACGCAGTTACAAAAAATGTTCATAAAGATTATATTATTGAATGCCTACTGTTTCTGGTCCTTTGATAACATGCTTTTTGCTTTTACTCAGAAAATAACTATGGTCAGATTGTCCTATAGGCTGTCATAGACAGTAAGGATATTGTGAAAGAAATTCTGGCTATCTGTGTAGCATGACCTTTCAAAACTGTTTTTTTTTTTTTTTTGCTGTAAGCATCTCACTTAGCCTTTTGACTGCCACATGACAGAGGAAGTAGTATATAAAGGGCAACATAAATGCCTGCCTTGTTGATGTCAATACAGTTTTCCAATACGAGAACATGCTAAACAGTCATATACATTATTAAACATCATCGTTTTGTTTATGTGGAGGATTAACTAGTTTTATGCATAATACAGTATGTTTTAAGTGTAATTTTATAAAATTTATAATATTTAAAATTTAAATAGAAAAACATTTGTTACTTTGAAAAAGTATCTAGATTTTTATTTAAAGTATTACAAATTATTAGTGAATGGAAATTATTATATATAGCCATCACTACAAATCCACTGTTTTTGTGGACAACAATATTAAAGCAACTTTGGAGGCATCTTTCTGCTCTTTCTGAGCAGCCGAAAGAGGCTTCTTTAAAACTGTGAATGGGCCTGGGGAACATGAGTAAGTACCAGGCTTTTAAACTTTAATCTTATTTTATACTAGTAATATAGCTCTATAATGCATGTGTTTATTTGTTCTTTGTTCAGCAAATAGTTACTGAGGACTTGTATCAGGCACTGTGTGGAACCCTAAAGATGAAAGAGCCTGTTCCTGTCATTTAGAACCTCACTATCTAGATTAATCAGAAAGGGTGGCAGGAATAGAGTTTAGCAGGATCACAACTCCTTGCTCTAGCTGCTAATGTCACTTCCCTCCTAGAATCTAGAGAGATAAAGGCAAAGATTATAAGCAATAGGGATGTGAGGATGGTCAGGATTCTTAGATGGGAATAGTGCTAGAGGAGAAGCAACTGCAGATGACAGGAAAAATCTGGAGCTTGGGTTTGATTATCACCAACATTGAGGTCATAGGCAGAGTAAAATGGGGAATGGGTTCCTATCAAATGGATTCTCCATGCCAGGTGCTACCGCGGGGATTTACGTATGTTATTGCTACTAAACTGATTCATTTTTTAAAAAGTGCGAAATTTTGCATATATACAGAAGAGCACATGGAAACTTAAATTTATTATTTGAAGAATAATACAAAATAAAACCTGTGCTTGACAGCCAAGCTGAGCCAATCATATGTGCCTTCCTCTAGCATGTTTCTTTCTCTCCCTCTCCCGAAGATACACTTTGCTGAATTACTTATTTCCTTGCTTTTCTTTATAACTTTATCATCTACATTTGTATGAACAGTATTTAACTTTGTATTTATACTTGAATAAATAGAATATTGTATATTTTTAAATTTGTTTCTCAACATTGTAAGGTTTATTAATTGTGATGTGTGTAGCTGTATTTTATTAATTTTCTGTATTGTAAAATATTCAGTACAATTTATTGATCCATTTTATTATTGTACATTTAGGTTGTGTATAGTTTTTGGATATTATGAAAAGTTCCACATTGAACATATGACATCCTTGGATACAAATTTTCCTCGGATATATACCTAGTAATGGAATTTTTGCTGCCCAAATCTTTGGAAGAGATTGAATTGGTTTATTCTCCCACCACTAGGGATCTATGAAATGGCATACCATTTACATTTCTTTGGTGACTAATGAGGTCAAACATTTTTGCCTCTATATATTTATAGTGTTTTTGGTGCTTGTGAAATTCGTTTAATTATTTTACCCATTTTTGGGTAAAATAATTTAAATATATAGGGTTCGTGTTCTTTACATATTTGTTTTTTTCACTATAATATGTAAAAATTACTTGATCAATTTTTATTTACCCATTTAACATTCTTCATTGAGTCTGTTCTTGTTTTTTGCATCAAGAGCAACACTTCATATGGCCTACCAGAATCTGGATCTAGCCAGCCTCTCCAGTACTCTTCTGCTTCTGTTTTCGTTCTCTCTGTGTTCCTTAACTTTGAATTCCTCAAATTCTTAAGGTTGCTTAGGTCTTTGCATATGTTCTTTCTCCCTTTACCTAATTTCTTCTCTTTATTCAAATCTGTGTTAAAATTCCTCTTTCCTAGGAAAGTACTCTTGGCTTTACCTTCCTTAAATCTATATACTTTGTGCCTGTATATTTATATTTGAAAAATTTAGTAGTTCTCATCAGGAACAGAAAGAGACCAGTGTGTTCATTTCTACCAGGGGATTAAAAATTGCACTTTGCATAGTGATAAACAAAGATGAAAGCAGTTGAGTTTAAATAGGAGAGAATGATTTGCTGGTATCATGATGGTATTCTCATCAATGTTGTCCCCTCACTTCTCTTCATGATTCTGTTTTCTGTTTGGATGGAGAAGTGTGATAAGGAATACACAGTGGTAAACAGCACTGGACTGAATATGATGGAAAGAAGATATATGGGTTGTAATCATGGCCTTGCAGCTATCTAAACTATATATTTGATTAAATTAATGAAGCCCAAATTGCTGTAACAGACTGAAAATAAATAATGGCTCAAACACAGCAGATGTTTATTTCTTACTCATGGAACAGTTTAAGGTGGATCGTCTTCTTTGGTGGGTAGTTCTCTTCCAGGTAGTTTCTTCTCTCTCATGACTCATTCTCTGTGACCAGTGTGAGAGAAAATGGAAGGTGTAGGCAGCACAGTAACTTTACTAAAAGATTTCACCTGAAGTGGCACAGGTCTTTTCCACTTAACATTCCTCTGGAGAGAACTTAGTACATGGCCATTTTTTACTGCACAGAAAGTTGGAATATCTAGCCTGCCACATGCCCAGCCACAGTTTCATAACTGTGGAAGGAGAAAAACAGTCTCTGTCATAGTGGCCCTGGGAAAGTAATGTTATTTCTGTAGATCTCAGGTCTCAAGGTATAAAATAAAGGATGTATACTCAGAAGATTTATAATACACATACCCCTCTTCCTTAAATATTAAATTTAAAAGGCATGAGGAAAGTGTTTTCATTGTGTCTCCATTCACCTTGTTCCAAGGCAATTTTGAAGGAATATGAGATGTTAAAGCTATTTCATCACTATTGGCTCCTTGTTATCATAACCAGGCTACTCATAGCTTTGTAGCTTTATCTAGGTCCTGGGTATAAACTGTACCATGGTCTTATGGAAGCCTATTTATTATGTGAGATGAAATAATTCTGAGGTTATGTAATGGTGCCAAGTTATAGGCAAATGTATTAGTTTTTAAATACTAAATTAAGAACTTGTTTAAATATTCTACATTTTCTTTGGAAATCAAGAATTTTAATATATTCATAAACATCTAATTAAGGAAGCTGACTAGAGCTTGTCAGTTTATTCATAAATTTAGACTCTAAGTTTCAATCATTATGATTTCAGGGAAACTTCCTTGATGATTTTTCTTTTAATGTTTTAAAAGACAGACAAAAATTGATAGGCAAAGGGAGAGTCTAGACCATTTAGAACTAAGGCAGGTATAAAAAAAATGAATACAATATAAGTTTTGCCTTCATGAAGGAAATGACTAAAATAAAACTTCAAGTTTCTGCATGTTGGTAATAATATTAATGCAGAAAATATCAAAAATACAAAGTATGAATTTCACCCCTTAGGTTTATAATAATCAAACCTATTTAATGCATTTTCTTTTATAAGCCTTCAGTTTAGCAGCACATGCTATACAAATACATAGACTAGTATTTTACCATTACAATTAATAGTTTTCATCTCAAACTAGTGACTTGTCTTTTTACTCAGTTATATACATTTCATTTCCATTATAAGACACTTAAGACCTTTCTAGTGGTAAATTTTAATCAACATATTGCATAAAATGAATCTTGGCTTTTAAAATGAACCTTTTTAGTACTGTAGCATGATAGGTTTAATTAAACAATTGAAGCATAATATGGTAACTACTATTTTAAACTAATTCATAGATGTAAGAAAACATTTGATTTTTAAAATATATACAACCAATATAAGACTGAATAGTTATGAGCAGTAAAATACTAGAAAACAGCAAATGAATAAATAAGGAGATTTTTTTCATTGGTGGCCATTCATTATTTTGCTCTTAGGATCCTGGAAGAAATTGTCTTGAGTTTCAAATGTTATGGCAAATCTAGTCGTTTCTTAGCTTCCTCAATATCACCTTGAATTACTGAAATAAGTGATTCACTACCTCTGGTTTCAGGTAGCCAACAATGGCCATATTGAAGAGTTCCCCATAGAAGTCCTCTTTGAAGGTGTGCATGATATGAGTTTCTAAGGACTTTTTTGTATTCTTGTAGTATGAGGTCCATCCGTTGCTCACCACCATCTTATGGACATGTCCATTTCCAAAACTGGCCCAACCATAATAAATGCCAGTGGATACATCAATTGGAAGATTATCTACTACTTACTTGTTCAGGAAAGTTAGCTGTGGGGATGCCCAGCTGTTTGGAGCCGCGGCCAAAGCCCCGTACAACTTGCCCGCGGCAGAAGTAAGGCAGGAACCTCATGACGCCATCTGCTCGGCGTGCGGGCTGTTGCTGGGTGCCAGGTCCCGTGGAGCCGCCATACGGGCAGTGTCTCGATCCCCCGGACCAGCCGGGGGACATGGGCGGGAACACGGCCCGCGGGCTGAGCTGACGTACAACGGGCTGGGAGGTGCTGGTGACCAGCCGCGGCAAGCCCCTTGCAAAGCTGACCTGATGGTTTTTGTAACTGAAGTTTGGTAGATCAGAGTTGGGCAATGGAAGTTTCATTTTTCTATATAGTTATTTAAAAGTCATTTAACATATACCTCCCTTTGGGGTGGGGGAGGGGAAGAGATGATAGCATTAAGATTATCACAGGTAATTTAATTTTAGCTTTTTAGTTTTCAGTTCCATTTAAATTTCAGTAGAATTTTGGTCTGAGTAATTATAGGTTCAGAGTTTAACTTGTTTGCTAATATACAGAATCTATTTGTACATAAGAAGAAAATATTTCTTATGAGGAATACTCGAGAAAAATTTATATTTAAGAAAATGTATGTGTGTATATATATGTTTATAGAAGCAAATGATTTAACTCTTGGCTGTAGTAGTTGCATAATTTGATCTCTTAATCTAATAGATCATGTTTCAATTATCAGTAGCTGCAATGAACCACCCCAAAACTTACTGGTATAAAATATCTATTTTGTTATGCTCTTGCTCAGTGGTTAGGAATTTAGACAAGGCATAACTTGTCTGTGTTCCATAATGTCTGGGCTTCAGGTTGACAAGCTCAAAGTCTGAGGGCTGAAGTCATTCAAAATCTAGCTGTTGGTGCTGGCAGTCAGTTGGAGTTGGTCAGAATACCCACACATGGCTCTTAGAATGAGCATCTCACAAGCAAGTGTCTTAAGAGATAGCAAGTGGAAGCTACTAGTTTCTAAAACCTAGGTCCAAAAACTAGTAGAGCATTATCTCTGCTATATTCATTTTGTCAAAAAGAGCTCATTCATATCCAAGAGAAGGGAGCATAGGCCTCAGTCCCAATAGGAGGAATAGGAAAGAATTTAGGGATTGTTTTAAAATCATATCAGGTCAGGGAGAAAAAAAATGGCGTAGATGATAGAGTCTTTGTTCATCCCTCTTGTGACCAAATCAAAGTTGTTACAGAAACATGGAACAAACAGCAAGGAAAGTCACCTGGGATCTAGATGAACAAACCTACAACTAGGGAGAGAAATAAGAAATCACCCTGCAGTGACAGGAGGTAGGACACGGTGAGGATGCAAGGCTGCCAGTCCTGAGTGGCTGAGTGAGACTGAGGCTTTGGCAGCAGCATCAATAGCGGCAGCTTGCAGCAGCGGACATTCCTCTTAAAGGGGCCGTGTCCGCCACCGGACTTTCACAGTGACGGACTTGCTCACTCTGAGCACCAGTGCCTGGTCTGAGGCTCAGGGGACACCAGGGACTTATAGGGGGACACTGAGTTGTCGGAGCGAAGGCTGGAGGCGAGGCTTCTCCTGGGCAAAAGTGCTGGCAGTATCCATTTTTCCTCCGTTGAGCCCTTCACCCTCCCAGTGTGCTGACCCAGTGCCACCATAGTTGAGAGGTCATCAAACTGGATAACAGAGGTCACTCCACCCAGAAGATTCCTTGAAATTCCACCTCCCCCAACTCGTGAACCCACCCAAGCCACATCATGGTGTATCCTTGGTGAGTCAGATGCTCCTTGCTGAGCACTGCCAGGACTCACACTGGTGGCAGCTGGCCTCGGTTTCTGGTGTGGTTTTTTGAGGCAACTATAAGCACAGCACCTGTGGATTGCTTGCTGAATCTTAAGAGGAGGCACAGGCTGGGGCTAAATTTGGCCTGCAACTGAACCCCTCTTAGGGGTTATGCCACTGGATACCTACTTCACAAAGCTGTACTGATAAGACCGGGAGACTCAGAAGCTTTGCTTAGCACATAGAAACAGACACAGAAAGGCAGCCAAAATGGGGAAACAAAGAGGCAGAAACCATATGAGAGACCAAAACAGAGATCCAGATATAATCTAACAGATTCAGAGTTCAAAACACTGGTTATAAAGCTGCTCAGTGAACTTAGGGGAAGTATAGATGAATTCAGTGAGAACTTTAGCAAAAAGATAAAAAAAAAGTGGAAATGGAAATTATAAAAGAGAACTAGTCAGAAATGAAGAACATATCATCTGAGATGAAGAGTCTATTAGATGGAATCAATAAAGTGGATAAAGAAGAAGGTTGAACCACTGATATAGAGGAAAGGGAATCCAAGGACACTCAGAACGGCAAGAAAAAAGAAGCCAAGACAATAATAATGATTTAAGGAGTCTGTAGGATACTATTAAATGTAAAAATATTTATGTCTTAGGGGTACCTGAAGGAAAACAAATGTTGAAGAGCTGTTTGAAGAAATAATGATGGAAAACTTTTCTCACCTCATGAAGGAAATAGATGTATAACCCCAGGAAGTTCAGAGCGTCCCCAAAAGGATGAACCCAAAGAGGCCCACACCAAGACACATTATAATTAAAATGCCAAAGGTTAAATACAAAGAGAGAATCTTAAAAGCAGCAAGAGAAAAGCAGTTAGTTACCAACAAGGGAGCACCCATAAGACCGGCAGCTGATTTCTGTAAAGAAACCATGCAGGGCAGAGGGCATGACACAAAATTTTCGAAGTGATGAAAATCTAGGATCTACAACCAAGAATGCTTTATCCAGAAAATCTATCATTTAGAATCAAAGGACAGATAAAGAGCTTCTCAGACAAAAATAAGCTAAAGGAATTTATCAACAAGAAGGCAGTATTACAGGAAATGTTGGAGAGACTTCTTAAGAAAAAATATGTATCAAAAACAGGAATAAAGAATGGTAGTAATACATTCCTGTCAACAAGTACCTCAAATGGATAAGAATTAAGTGCTCCAACCAAAAGATAGAGTGGCTGAATGGATGAGAAAACAAGATCTCTACATATGCTGCCTATAAGAAACTCAATTCAGATTAAAAGGCACACAGACTAAAAGGAAGAGAATGGAAAAAGATATTGCCTTGATGGACCTAGAGGGTATTGTGCTGAATGAAATGGATCGGATAGAGAAAGACAAATATTGCATGATTTCGCGTACATGTGGAATGTAAAGAACAAAATAAACAACAATAATAAAAGCAGTAATAAACTCAGTTACGGAGAATATTTTGAAGGCTACTAGATGGGAAGGAGGTTCGAGGGATGGGGAAAAAAAGTAAAGGAATTAAGTAGAAATGGATAGTTGCAGAATAGACATGGAGATGTAGAGTGTAGCATGGGGAAGATGGTTAATAATGTAATAATTATGTAAGGAGGAAGAGGGGTCCTAGATCGCTTTGAGTTATGTGGATCTGATCACTAAACTGTACAACTTACTGATCTAGGGGTCCTAGATTGCTTTGAGTTATGTGGATCTGATCACTAAGCTGTACAACTGAAACTGGTATATTGTATGCCAACTATAACTGAAAAAACTTATTGAATTGTATAATGTAAATAAGAGCAACTAATTGTCTATTATATTTCAATAAAGTAAAAAAAAAACTAAAAAATCATTTCAGGTCATTAGGCAGAACTCTTTATCATGTAATTACAAGTCTTTTGGAGCTAGTTTTCAATACTTTATAAGCTTCTTAAATTGTTAATGTTTTAGCCAATACTTTTTTTTAAGTTTATTGGGTTAACATTGGTTAATTATAATTTTTAGGTGTACATTATAATTTGACATCTGTATATTCTATTGTGTGATTACCACCCAGAGTCTAGTTTCCTTCAGCTACCATATATTTGATCCCCTTTACCCACTTCACTCTCCCCCAACCACCCTATATTTGACCCCCTTTACCCCATCTACCTCCCCACTCCTTCCCTGCTCCCTTACCCTCTGGTAACCACTAGTCCATTGTCCATGTCCATGAGTCTCTGATTGTCCCGTTCATTTGTTGCTTTTAGGTTTATGTCCCACATATAAGTGATATCATGTGATTTTTGACTTTTTCTGTATGGCTTATTTTGCTTAGCATGATTATCTCGAGGTCCATCCAGGTTGTTGCAAATGGCAGTATTTCATCTCTTATGGCTGAGTAATATTCCATTGTATATATGTACCACAGCTTCTTTAGCCAGTCATCTATCGTAGTACACTTCAGTTGCTTCCATGTCCTGGCCACTGTGAATAATGCTGCTATGAACATAGATGTGCAAATATCTTTTTGGATATGGGTTTTCAAGTCTTTGGGGTAGCTAGCGATGTTGAGCAGCTTTTCAAATATTTTTTGGCCATTTGTATGTCCTCTAGGGAGAAGTGTCTGTTCAGGTCCTCTGCCCATTTTTTGATTGGAGCGTTTGTTTTTTTGTTGTTCTTGAGTCGTATGAGTTCTTTGTATATTTTGGATATTAGGCCCTTATTGGAGGCGTTGCTTGCAAATATATTTTCCCATTTGTATGATTGTCTCTTTACCTTGTTGACGATTTCTTTTGCTGAGCAGAAGCTTTTGAGTTTGATGTAGTCCTATTCATTTATTTTTGCTTTTACTTCCCTTGCCTTTGAGGTCAAATTCATAAAATCCTCTTTAAGTTCAAGGTCTTTGAGTTTAGTTCCTATGTTTTCTTGTATGCATTTTGTTGTTTCAGGTCTTATATTCAGGTCCTTAATCCATTTTGAGTTAATTTTGGTGTGTGGTGATAGACATCAGTCTAGTTTCATTCATTTGCAGGTGGCCTCCAATTTTCCCAGCACCATTTATTGAAGAGACTTTCCTTTCTCCACTGTATGTTTTTGGCTTTTTTGTCAAAAATTATTTGCCCGTATAAATATGGGTTTACTTCTGGACTCTCAATTCTGTTCCATTGGTTCATGTGTCTGTTTTGTTGCCAATACCATGCTGTTTTGATTACTGTCACTTTGTAGTAATATTTGAAGTTGGGCAGAGTGATGCTTCCAGCCTCATTCTTTTTCTCAGGATGGCTTTGGCAATTCGGGGTCTTTTGTGCTTCCATACAAAGCTGATGATTTTTTTTTTGTTCTATTTCTTTTAAAAAGCCGATGGGATTTTGATGGGGATTGCCTTAAATCTGTATAAGGCTTTAGGTAATATGGCCATTTTAAATATGTTGATTCTTTCAATCTAAGAACATGGAATATCTTTCCATTTCTTTGTATTTTCTTTGATTTCTTTTAATAGGGTCTTGTAGTTTTCATTATATAAGTCCTTCACATGTTTTGTTAAATTCCTAGGTATTTTATTCTTTTTGTTGCTATTGCAAAAGGAATTATTTTTTCCACTTCTTTTTCTGACAGTTCATTACTAGAGTATAGGAACACTGGATTTTTGAACGTTGATTTTGTATCCAGAGACTTTACTGTACTTGCTGTAATTGTAATTTTGATGTTTCTAGTAGTGTTCTTGTGGAGTCTTTAGGGTTTTCTACATAGAGAATCATGTCATCTACAAATAGTGACAGTTTGACTTCTTCGTTTCCTGTTTGGATGCCTTTTGTATTTTTCTCTTGCCTGATTGCGCTTGCTAGGACCTCCAATGCCAATATGTTTTTAATTAAAATATTTTTTAACTTTTTAATTACAGTTGGCGTAAAATAATTATATTAGTTTCAGATGTAAAACATAGTGATTAGATATTTATATTACTTATGATGTAATCACCCTGATTAATCTAATACCCACCTGGCACCATACATAGTACAATATTATTATCTATATTCCTTATGCTATACTTTATTTCCCCTTTTTGTAACTACCAATTTGTACTTCTTAATTGCTTCCCCTTTTTCACCTATCCCCCCTTTCCTCCTCCCATCTGGCAACCATCGAAATATTCTCTGTATCAGTCAGTTTGTTTTGTTTGTCCATTTACTTTGGTTTTTAGATTCCATATATAAGTGAAATCACATGGTGTTTGTCTTTGTCTGACTTATTTCGCTTAGCAGAACACCCTCTATGTCCATCCGTGTTGTCACAGATGGCAAGATTTCATTGTTTTTTTTTATGACTTATATTTCATTTTACATATTGCCACTTCTTTACCTATTCATCTATTGATGAACACTTAGGTTGCTTCTATGTCTTGGCTATTATAAATAATGCTGCTATGAACATATAGATGCATATGTCTTTTTGAATTAGTGTTTTTGTGTTCTTTGGATAAATACCCAAAAGTGAGATTACTGGGTCTTTCTTTGTTTCTTGTTGTAGCCTTTGTTTTAAAGTCTGTTTTGTCTGATATAAGTGTTTCTACCCAACTTTTAAATTTTGTTTCCATTTTCATGAAATATCTTTTTCCATTCCTTTACTTTCAGTCCGTGCGTATGTCTTTTGATCTAAAGTGAGTCTCTTGTAGACAGCATATGTAAGGGTCTTATTTTTCTTCTCCATTCAGCCACCTTATGTTTTTTGATTGGAGCATTTACTTTTAAAATAATTGTTGATAGATATGTAGTTATTGCCATTTTATTATTTATATATTTGATATTTTTTTTTCCTTTGTCTTATTGAGGAAGTCCTTTAACATTTCTTGGAATACTAGTTTGGCGGTGAGAAACTCCATTAGCTTTTTTTCTGTCTGAGAAGCTTTTTCTCTGTCCCTCCCGAGTTTTAACTGCAACACGTGGGTATGGGACCAGCCCTTTTGGTGTCTCCACCCCTTCTGCTAGTCTCGATGTGGCTTCTTATGTATATCCTTAGTTATAGGACTTCTGTTTGGCTAGACTTCAGGTAGTTCTCAAAGATGGGTGTTCTGTAGTTTAGTTGTAATTTTGATGTGGTTGTGTGAGGTGGTGAGCACAGCGTTTACCTATTCTGCCATCTTAACTGGAAGCCTAAGCAAAACATTTTAAATTCTGTAAGTGTATCCCTCAGTTTTTTATTTTATTTTATATATTTTATTTTATTTTATTTTTTTTACGCCTCCAGCACCCAGTCTTCCTAGGTGATCTCTCATCCAAGTACTAACCAGGCCCGACCCTCCTTAGCTTCCGAGATCAGACAAGATCGGGGGTGCTCAGGGTGGCATGGTAGACTCCCTCAGTTTTTAGATGGTGTTGGTTTTGAAGCTGAGAAGTCAAAACGACCTCTAATATTAGGTTTTACTTAAAAAAAAAAAAATGAGAGAAAGTGTAGGTTGGCCATAAGCTACATTCAATCAGGAAACATCTATAATTATTTAGCTGTCCTAATGGTGGTATGAAATTGATACTAACGACACCTTTTAAGTTATTCGCTCTTACTCATTAATTCATTTGACAGTAAGCAGTGTGGTGGTATGAATGAGTTCGTTCCCAACAAAGCAACATTTTATATGGTGTATCAAGAATTAAGAGGAGAAAAAGATGGAGAGGTTAAGAAGTACCAATTGGCAGTTAGAAAATAGTCATGGAGATGTAAAGTACAGCATAAGGCATATAGTCAATAACATTATACTATGTATGGTGCCAGGTGCATACTAGACTTATCTGGAGGTCTAATGCATAAGTTAGATAAATGTTTAACTATGCCATATACCTGAAACTAATATAGTACTGAATGTCAGCTGTAATTGAAAAATTAAAAAACTAAGAGGAGAGACAACAATAATGCTGTTTTAATGCCAATAAATTGAACAGTCTATAAGATATGGATAAGTGTCTGGACTGAATCATGAAGAAATAGAAAATCTGAACATTCTGATCACTAGTAAGGAGATTGAATCAATAACCAAAAACCTCTCAACAAACAAAAGTATGAGACCCAATGGCTTCACTAGTGTATTCTACCAAACATTTAAAGAAGAATTAATGCGAATTCTTCGCAAACTCTTCTAAAAATTAGAAGAGGAGGGAACACTTTCATACTCATTTTATGAAGTCAGCATTACCCTGATACCAAAACTAGATAAGGACACCACACGAAAAGAAAATTACCAGCCTGTATTCCTTGTGAACATAGATGCAGAAATTTTAAACAAAATATTAGAAAACCAAATTCAATAATACATTATATAGTTCATATACCATGATCAAGTGGAATTTATTCCAGAGATGCAAGGATGGTTCAACATCCACGAATCAGTCAGCGTGATACACTACATTAACAAAATGAAGGATGACAATCACAGGATCATCTCAATAGATGTAGAAAAAGCATTTGACAAAATTCAACATCATTCATGATAAAAACTCTCAACAAAGTAGATATAGTTGGTACATACCTCAACATAATAAAGGCCATTTATGACAAGCCCACAGCTTGTCAGACTCAACAGTGAAAATCTGACAGCTTTTTTAAAAAGATCAGGAACAAGACGAAGATGCCCACTCTTGCCTGTTTTCTTCAGTAGTCCCAGGTAAAGCAATTAAGCAAGAGTAAGAAAAGGCATCCAAATTGAAGGGAAGAAGTAAAATTGTCACTGTTTATAGATGACATGATATAATATATAAAAAATCTTGAAGACTTTACCAACAAACTACTGGAACTAATAAAGAAATTCAGTAAAGTTAGAGGATAGAAAAAGCAATATACAAAAATTTGTTCAGTTTCTATACCCTGCTAATGAACTATGAGAGAAATTAAGAAAACAGTTCCAGTTATAATTGCATCATGAAGAATAAAATACCTAGGAATAAATTTAACCAAGGAGGTGAAAGACCTGTACATTGAAAACTAAGACATTGAAGAAATAAATTGAAGAGACAAATAAATGGAAAGATATTTCATGTTCATTGATTGGAAGACTTAATATTATTAGAATGTGTATACTATCCAAAGCAATCTACAGATTCAATGCAATTTCTATCAAAATTCCAGTGGCAGTTTTTACAGAAATAGAAAAAACAATCTTAAAATTTTTGTGGAAACACTAAAGATTCCAGCTATCCAAAGCAGTCTTGAGAAAGAAGGACAAAGCTGGAGACATTAGATGTCCTCATTTCAAACTACATTACAAAGTTACGATAATACAAACAGTATGACATTGGCAGAATTACAGACACATGGGTCAATGGAGCAGAATAGAGAGCCCAGAAATAAGCCCACAGATATTCGTTCAATTAATTTATGACACAGAAGCCAAGAATGTACAGTGTGGAAAGGACAGTCTCATTAATAAATGGTGCTGGGAATTTACGAATTTTAAGAGGACAGAAATAATCCATTTTACTGGGAAACACTCACTTATGTAGAATGGACTCTTCTTAATGATGTGCTGATGAGGTGGCTGCAAAAACCTGATCTTGCTGGCCCAAGTAAGAGGGGCTTTGGCCTACTGGCATCCCTCACTTCCCCTTATTCAGGAGAACACTCCTGCCTGCTACCGTACTTGTACTTCTCCTCCCTCACTTTTTAGAGCTTGACCTCTCTGTGCATAAATACACACACAGCCTGATATATGGGCTAGACTTCTCCCGATTTGAGGAACCAATCAACCCAAGATGGATGTGGCTTCTTACCTACTTAGCATTTATTATCCCACATCTAAAATACCATCCATTTGTTTTGTACAAGTAAAGTACTTGTATAAATGTCTAATCACTATGCTGTACACCTGAAACTAGTATAAAATAATACTGAATATCAACTGTAATTGAAAATAAATAAAAATAAAGTACTGGTGCTTTTAATGACAAAAACTAGAGACATTTCGATTTTGTGAACCATGTGTTCCCATTTAATAAGGGATTAATTTGATTAAAAAATAAATAAATGTTGCTGGGAAAACTGAACAGCCACATGCAAAAGAATGAAACTGGACCGCTATCTTCCATCATAGAAAACAATTAACTCAAAATAGATTAAAGACTTGAATGTAAGACCTGAAATCATAAAACTCTTAGAAGAAAACATAGGGATAAGCTCCTTGAAATTGGTCTTGGCAATGATTTTTTGGATCTGACTCCAAAAGCTAAGGCAACAAAAGCAAAAATAAAAATGTGAGACTATATCAAACTAAAAAGCTTCTAGACAATAAGTCAGTCATCAGCAAAATGAAAAGGCACCTTTCTGATTGGGAGAAAATATTTGTAAATTTTATACCTGATGAAGAGTTAATATCCAAATTATATAAAGAACACATAGAGCTCAGTAACAAAGAAACAATTCGATTATAAAATGTGTAGAAGATCTGAATAGATATTTTTCAAAGAAGACATACAGATTGTCAACAGATACACAAAAAGATGCTCAACATCACTAATTGTTAAGAAAATGCATATTAAAACCGCAGTGAGATATCACGTCACCCCTGTTAGAATAGCTGTTATCAAAAAGAGAGGAAATGAGTGTTGGAGAGGATGAGGAGAAAGGGATCTCTTGTACACTGTTGGTGGGAATGTAAATTGGTGCAGCCACTATGGAAAAAAGTATGGAGGTTCCTCAAAAAATTAAAAATAGAACTGATATTTGATCCTGCAATACTACTTCTGGGTATTTATCCAAAGAAACAGAAAAATGAACTTGAAAAGGTATCTGCATGCTTATGTTCACTGTAGCATTATTTACAAAAACATGTTAATAGCCTCTGTCTATCAGTGGATGAATGGATAAAGAAGATGTGGTATATTTATACAATGGATATTATTTAGTCATAAAAAGAAGGAAATCTTGCATTTGTGACAACATGGATGGATCTTGAGGGCATTATGCCGAGTGATATAAGTCAGACAGGGAAAGACAAATACTGTTTGATTTCATCTGTGGAACTAAAAACAAGAACATAAAAACCAAGAAAATAGTCAAAGTTTAGATACAGAGAACAGTTGGTAGTTGCTAGATGCTGGGGGTTGGAGGCTGGCAAAATGAATGAAGGAGGTCAAAAGGAACAAACTTTCAATTATAAATAAGTCTTGGGGATGTAATGTATAGCATGGTGACTATAGTTAATAATACTATATTGTATATTTGAAAGTTAAGATAGGTCTTAAAAGTTTTCATTACAAGAAAAAAATAATGCAGCTTTAAAAATAATGCTATATTTGAAGTTTTTGAAATAATGTGATAGAGTATCTACAAGGTAATATTATAAATGAAATACAGGACAGTATTCCAAAAGCTGAGTTTGAAGCATGAATAGGTGAAGATTTCAGATCTTTTGGGAATCTAGACATAGTGAACTGCGATGAATTATTATACTCCAAACCATGTAACTGCCAGTAGTTATTCATTCTATTGTGGTTTCATGGCAGCGATACTGTGGTGGTGTTTCATCTTTTCAAGTCAGGTTTCCTGGTGTCCAGACATGACCTTCCAAACCTTTTTAAGTAAAATTCAAGCAGGTAGTTCATACTTCCCTTTCCCAATATTCCATCCTCATTTCTTGTGGTTGAGGCTCTTTGGGACCTGAGGTGGAAAACAGTGCAACCAGTCATCTAAGCCTTCACTATCTTTTTTTGTTTCATTCTCCCCAGCAGTCTAAGAAGGAGCATTACCTGAGCAGACATAATAGATGTACCTGCTACTTGTCTTTCTCAGCTGACCTAAGTGCTTTGGTATGGACTGGGTTGCAGACTGCTCCATGTTTTAGTTTTGTAATCCTGTTTCCCAAATCAGGTGTATGATATCGTATCTTAAACAGAAGGAGTATTTAGTAATATTTATTAACTTGAAGTCCAATAATTTTTTCTCTCCTTCTCTTGATCAAGGCCTAGCACTGAGATGACATCATCAGCCTGTCTCTTGACTTACTGTGTCCTCTAGAGAAAGTAGGCAGTGAAAAAAGAGTTGGCACCAAAGACAGATATTGCTTCAATTTTCCCTACGTGGTGTTTTTTTGGCGAGTGGAGTGGGAGTGGGGAGGGGGTTTGTTAATTCTCAGTTTATGTCAGTAGTGAATGAGAAATAAAAGCTACACACACAAGCATTTGTTATTCATGGCTGGATAGCTTAGGAGGAAAATTGGTCTCCAAGGAAAAGCTTTAAAATAGACGAATACTTGCATAGATCAACTTAAACTAGTGTGCAAAGGAGTAATCCTGAAGTGACTTGGGAGAAATGCCAGCTTTTTAGGATGCTCTGTTAATTTTTACATATTATAACATTTTTAAAATGACAGCAGACAGAAATAATTAAAAGGTTCAGAGTCTGGAATAGTGCTTTTTCTACAGCTGTAAGCTATTTAAAATTCTTCTCATGTTACTGTTTGTCATCCAGATGGCTTTCTGGCACTGGTTCAGTTCCTAGATGTGAAGGCTATTGGTTAGTTACTCACTAGCTTTACCATACTCTTGTACGATTTGGCTCATGACTCAAGCTCATAGCACTTACATGTGGGTACCCTTTGCTATACAATTATTTGTGATTGTCATGATGTCACGTATTATAAACAAGTACCAGAATTAATTGGCTACCATTTCTGGGATGGAGATTTGTTGACATTCAAAAGAACACCCTGGTTAGTTAGTCTGTTGGATCCATTGCTACTAGAGTGAGAAACAGAAGAAACAGAAGCGGTTGTCTAGACAGTGAAATTTTTGTCTAAAATGTGTATGTGCATGATAGGTACAAAAGTGTATCCCATATATCAGAATTATTTGCTTCACTCTTATACTATTAACTAAAATGATTAAAAAGCAAAAAAGGGCTTCCCACAGAAGTCATTGTTGTGGTGAGAGGTTGGGGAGAAGGGGATTACTATCTGGGAGGAACACCCAAGGAGTTTTGAATATGCTGGTGTGTTGTATTTCTTGACCTGAAATGTGATTTGCTTTACAGTAGATGTTTGCTTTTCAATAATTCATTGAGTACTTTTTTGTTTATATATTATTTTAAACAATAAAAATGGAAAATACTTGCCCATCATATAGGTGAAGTCCCTTCAGAGTTTAGAGAAGGTCATGGTATTTTATACTAAATATTGGTAGTAAGTCTTTGTCCTGCTAATTTTATCTATTTAGGAAAATAATCATTTTTACCCTCAAATATGGTTATGGTCAACTAGTGATTGAAATAGGCTTAACAATTAGTTCCCCTGTCCGCAATGCTATTCATTTGGGCTTCAGGAAGAGAAGGGACAGGTTGAGGAGAAAATGTAGTAAGGATGAAGTATATCTTTCTTGGAAATGTATTTCTAATTATAATAACTTATTACCTTTTTTCTTGATAAGCATGATCAAACAATTAGATTAGAAGATTGAAAACTAGAACACTGAAAAAATTAATTAGCATTACTTAATAAAAATTAAATATTCCAACTCAATTATTCAATTTAAATAATTTAAAATGGAGTATTTTAAAGACTCTAGAAGTATAATTTGGAATAATGGGGCGACATGACTTTTATTTTTTATAAACTTTGTAGGAAATTAACATTCTTTAGATCTGGTAATCTGCTGAATTAAGAATTTTTCATTAGCCCATTTGGTCTGAAGAAATAATACCAATAACATCCTCCCCTCCCCGTTGGAGTACCATTGTTATGGATTATATATCTATATGTCTGTTTATATGTTATATATAATATAACATATTTTTACTTATGTGCCTGGTACATAGTAGGTGCTCAGTGAATATTGAATGAATGAAACAGTTAATACCTTGACCAAAACACATTTAATGTGATTCTCACTTTTTTTTTATTCAATTATTTAATAAATATTTTTGGCATATAGGAATCTCTCAATTGCTAATTTTTGAGTGAATTAAGTGAGTAGCTACTATGTGCCAGATTCAGTTGATGATATAGAATTTGAGGGGAAAAAAAAAACAAAAAACAAAGTTCCTCTCTGTCCTCTTGTAGAAGTAATATTCTAAATATTAAAAAAAAAAGGAACAGTATTTGAAAAAGTCTCCAAATGTTTATATTTTAAAGGTGATACTGAGTTTTTATATAAGTCAAATTATTATTAAAAGACCAGCAGCTGAAAGTACATAATTCAGAGCTTAATTGTATGGTATATTTATACAAAAACAATGACATACAAGAAGCAGTGTGTGAAGGATTGATGAAGTTTAAAAGGTTCAGAGATGAAGGGAAAGGCATTCCAAGTGGAGGAACAACAAGAAAAAAGTGAAATGAGTATTTGCTATTTGGGAAGACCACCCTAACTAGAGCAGAAGGTTTATATTAGGTATTCCTTTATTAATTCAGCAGATACAACTTGAAGCATTAATATGTGGTAAGTACTGAGCTAGGTGCTGCCGAGAAGCTGTATCCTCAATCGGAGAAGACACGTACAGCCCATTGTGTCAGTTGTTGTAATCTAGGAATGCCATGGATTCTATCGATGGGAAGGCAGACTAGCAGCATTTACCCCTTTCTGAAGGGAAGCTACTTGGAGGAGATGATTCTCATTTGAAATCCACGTATTAGCCAAAACCATGGGACTGGATGGTACACTGAAGGTATTTGGAGAAAGAGCCGCAGGACAGGGCTGTATCTTGGAAAACACCACAGGAAGTAAAAATCCAGTCAAGGAGACAAAGCAACAACAAAAAGGGACAGAACAGGAGTATACTGTGTTGTAATGGAAACAGGAAGGATATTCAGGGTCAGGAGAGGTCAGAACTGGAGCAAAGTCAAGAATAAGGGATAAGAAAATGAAAGTCATTGAATTTGCTGAGAGAGTAATCCCTGTAAACCTTCAGAATTGCTGTTTTAGAGTGGTTTGGAACAGAAACCAAATTGCAAAATGAATCTATAAAAGCAGTTTTTGGCTAGATATCATGGCCATAAACCAAAGAATTGTCTTTTATGTGTGTGTGCAAAGAAGTATTTAGTATTTGCTCTTCTTGTCATATCAGATTAGTTAGTAAATTCACATGATTTGCTGAAAAACCCTATCAAACTTAACTTTATTTAATGGGTTTCAGTTATTCGACCCCTCAGTGGCA
>NW_011889424.1:317038-332442 GCF_000151845.1 Pteropus vampyrus | reverse complement strand
ATATTATATGTTCAGTGATTATCAGTGGAAAGAGCTAGAACAAGGTAGGGTAAAACTCTGAGTAGAGCACCCTATGGTTTGGTATTTCCCATGCATTTTGAGATTCATTGTGTTTCTAACTGTTCTATAGCATACAGACTGCTGCTGAGATTCTTCTGCTCTGGGTGATCTTCAAGATTTTATTTGGAATGTAGAATATCTAGGAATCTGTGTTAGTGAAACTGGATTGCAGTCCTCAGACTATGGAGAGACCCCCCAGGCCTCTGGAATTAGCCTTGACTATTTCTGATTGGGAGAGGTCTAAATCCTTACCACATAAAAATCCTCAGTAGAGAAGACACCTTACCAATTAGAAATGAAAAACACTGACATTCCAAAATGGACAGTAGATAACAAAAGTTAATTTATAAAACAGGATGTCTTTTACTTGAATACTGAATACTTTCTATTAGTGTACAGAGTGTACTGAGAATGGAATATTTTTGAAAAAAATGGTAGCAATACAATTAAAATAGAAAATATAATTTCTAATATAACAGAAATGACATATAGATATGTTAGCATTTTGTGAAGTCTGCTTAGTGCATTCCATTATCTGATAAGCTGTTGTTGAAACTTACTGTCTGATGAGTATTTGAAATTGAAATGTATTTGGAATTTTTTTTCTTGGAAAACAAAGATCTTATTACTAGATGTCTCTTAGAGATTTATGTGGTCTATTTTATCACAATGGGAATTATTCTCAAAGCAAATATTCTCTAAAATACAAAATTATTCAGTTTATATACATAGTGTACTTTAGCATATTAAAAGTTACAAAGCCTAAAATAAGCAAGCAACAAGTCACAGTCACAGCTCAGAATTCTAACATTTTTACATAGTATCATTCATTATGAAATACGAAAGGATTATTAATGTTTAAGTGGAATGATCTCTAAACTGTAAATTACATTAGTGTGACCAAATACATACAGAAATACAGATTCTAGTAAATATTAAAAATGTTTGATTTTACAAGTAGAGGAATGCAAATTAACTCAACATTTTTTGATTTTAGAAAATTGACTAGGATTAAAAAGCTTTGTTACAATCTTGTTTATGGATACAACATACAACCATTAATATAGTGGGAATACAAATGAATAAAATGTTTCTAGAAAATTTGTCAATACATGTAAAGAACCTTAACGAAGTTTATGCTAGTGATTCTAAACCTTGTTAGGCCCAAACCCCTTTTTGATAATATGTTTTGTAATACTTGGTTTACTATATTGAAATGAAATATATAGATAATATAATCTATCCACACATATAATAAGAAAAATATAATGCTTTAATTGTAATATAAAGGAAATAATTTGTGATAAAATATAGTGTGCATTTCAATATGTAAATACTCAGGCACACTGTAGTAGACCATAGTCAGATGCTTATATTTGTACTTAGTTAACTGTGAGTGTATTGATGACAAGTAAAAACTGACAACTTAATGTTGTGTTGACAATTTAAATCCAATGAGTAGCTGCTACTTTTGATTCTATATCGTGGCTCACTAAATAAAAAGTCCTTACTGTAGTTGCATGGCTTTTTATTCATAAACAGAACAAGAAGTCATTGAGCACTTTTCTCTCAGAAACCATAATGAACACTCCAGGGGTTTTGGCTTTCATAAAGCAAAATTTCTATAATATGCATGTGTGGTATAATTGCTCTGACATATTATATGCCACTGATATTATACAATGCCCAGTGTTGTAATTTGGTAAAGAAATTTTGCAGTAGCTCATTCTGCTTTCTCTCTGAGCGTGGTCATTAACTTTATCATGGCTTTGAAACTTTTTAGTAGTTGTATAAATTGTATTTGTTTTGTAGGTGGAACCATATCATGTAAACAATCTCTTAGTGTTGGAATAATAAAATCTTTGTGGATTTAATTCAGTCAGTATTGAATGAACCTTATACTAGATTAAAGGGAATGATAGAATGAAATACATAATGATTATTTTATAAACTTAGATCTTATTTTAACCATTCTAAGTTAGAAAAAGTGACTTTTACACATTGGATAATTTTATCTGAGATGATTCCTTTATTAAATTTGAAATTCTTAATTTGAAGCTTGTCTTTTAAGACCCAATGACATTATATGTATTTTTTTTTTTTTGAGGGAAACTTTAGTAACAATGGATATTTTATTAAATCTATACTATTTTAGTTTTAGATACATGCTTTCCTCTTCAGGATATTTACTGTAATGGGTGCCACCTATTTGTGTATTATATAGATTGCTTGTTGGAAAAAGTTTTAAAAGAGGAATTCTTTAAGCAAGACAGGAGTTAATTTTGTCTGTCTTTGGTTAGCCACAGAGGTCATTTTATTATATTAAGTATCTGCTCTACATTTATGGACGTTGAAATAAATCTGGCTTATAATAAGTAGACTTGTTTTACAGAGGCATACTAAGTATTTATAAACATTCCATTTATAATTAGATTAAATACTAAGAATGTAAGTTTGTAGAAGTACTGATGAACACACATATTAAGAATAGATAGCTTAGCTCTTACCAGAGTCCTTCCTCTGGATTCTTCACAGGGTCCTGAAGATAGAACTTAAAAAAAAAGATAATAAGCCGTATGCCCTCATTAATAAAATATGGAAAAAAGGAAATATTTATTTATAGTTACTTTTGAACTACGTTAGTATATTTCCTTGCAGCCTAAATTTCTATGCGTTAGGTTATACTCATGGCTTTTCCTTTTTACAGTAAGTAGAATTCTGATTATATTTTTGTACTGTTTTATTATTTTGCTATTTTCATATCATTTATGAAGATTTCCATAGTATACACACTTGACAAACTTTAGTTTAAATGGCTGCTTAATATGTCATCAAGTGGGTATGTCATTCATTGTTTAACTATTGCTTCATGTTTGGAGAGTTAGTTTATTTGCAAATTTGTCATATTTATATACTTTGTGTGTACAGTTTTTCTGTTATCAAGTTTTAAATATGGTATTACCAGGTTAATAAGTATGAAATATTTCAAGGATGAGTGCATATTTGTAGATTTTTTTCTAAAAGCAATTTAGAGTGCCACCTTCTATTTGAGAGGATAAATTTACAAAGTTTTAGCAATTATTCTTTAGTAATTTGTAAAATTAGAGATATTTCTTACATAGAATTACAATTATTCTTTATAAAATGAAGTTCTACACTGTTCAGTTGTTCATTGCTCGTATAATGTATACTTCACTGTAAACAAATCAACAGCTAGGGATGATTCATTTTGCTTGAACAATGGGGGCAGGAGGACGGAAGCCCAAATGAGTCAAGATCCCATACTTAAATTGTCTCTGATAGAAACCTAAAAGGTGAATAGTAAATGTAGTGCTCACCATTGGTGTACAGCCACTTCCAGTGCTAGTGTTCTGTTCTTTTATGAATATGCGCTTTCCTTCTAGCTATATCATATAATAGGAAAGAGAAAAGTACTAAGTAACACTGTTGCATTGAATTTTTAAAAATTCCCTTTCAGTCTCTTTTAAATTTTTTCCATGATTTTCCAAAGTAGTTTTTGGTTGAACTTATTCATCTATGTAATAGGTTAATGTTGGTTTCTGCTTGTCATTTGACTTGAAGAGATAAAATCCAGTGGCTCTCCTGGCACTTGTCTAGGGAAGTTGAGAACATTTAAACTCTTTCCTCTCTTTCTGCTAGTGAACAATTGACAGGATATGGATTTGTAACAGTTTAAGGGTTTAGTTGAGCTAATTGTCACTGTGCCCTCTGATAGCTTTCTTGAAAAGTTGTTTTCATAGTTTTTTCATGCTTGTCCTCAGCCTTTCATCGTTTAGTAGATGCTCAAACAAAAGAGAGATAAAGACTGAAGATCTTGCTGGGCCAGGTAACCCTGTGGAGAACATTTCCTTTAAAGAAAAAAGAAAGAAAAAATAAATAAAAAGTAAGGAATTCAAAAGTACACTAAATTGCTAGGAAAAATATCTTTCTTTTGGTTCCTGGCTCTACTTCTGTGTCATTTTAGATAATTTATTTGGTCTCTCTGGACCTTAGTTTCCTTATCTTTAAAATGAGAAGGGTCTGTAACTCCTAAGGCACCTACCTTTTAAACTGAAACTCTGTGTTACTTTACAAACTGGATTCTTGTGCGTGGTGCTCCATATAAAATAAGGGTGACAAGAGGAACCAGAATATATTTAATTTTCAATTATGTGGCAATAATTTTATTTTATTTTTTTTACAAAATATCTCTACAAAAAGTTATGTGTTAGCAGTTGGTTTGTTACCTCAGTTGTTCAGCTAGGAAGACTGAATTGTGTCACAATTTTAGGTATGACAAAGGACATGCTATTTTAATTACAACTAACATATCTTGTGAGTATGTTCTCATTCTCAGTACTTATCTTAAAGTGTTGTGCATGAAGCTCTGAAGAGCTACAAGTTATCCTGTGGTTTTAGTTAGACCACTCCATCCATTGGTATGTTTGTTTACTACTGGGTTTACAGTCCTCTGATCAATTAAGAGGCTAAAGTTTTTTTTTTTTATTTAGAGCGCCTTTTACTGTTAGAGAATTAGCTAAAGATAGTATAGCCAAATACATGAAACTCCATTGATTGGCAGTGGAAATGTATACTGAGTTATGATCTTTAATATTTTAAATACAGGTTTTAAGTAGGTCTGGATGAATTGTGTTGAGAGCCTATTACTACTCTGAGAAATAGTAATTGTCCTAGTGTAGTGGTTCTGAAAGTGGACAATGTGAACTCCCCCCATGATGCTTTTGAATTTTGTGGGGAGTGATTTTGTTGTACTTGTTGAGGTAGTGATTGGGGGAGGTTCTTTTATGTAAGGGATAATTGGACATCCTGCAAAGCACAGGCGAGTATTGGACAACAAGAAAGTGTCTCACGTACAGCATAATTTTTGAATTTCCTTCCAGATATTCATGTAGGTGAAAAGTCTCTTTATTGTGTCTGATACTAGGTCTTAACTCTATATTACATAAAAATATAATACGAAGTATTTTTATATGATTTCGATATACTTATTTTAGAAGATAAAGACTTGGAATATATAGTTTTGGAAAATCTGTTACCAGAGGCATTTGTGGTATTTGATCATCAGTACAACATACTTGGATCAGTCTGCATTTGTACTTGTCATATCCATGGTGATTCTACGTATAGATTCAAACCTCATTAAGCAGTGATATAGTCATGTCCAAGTGTCCACATATTGAGATTTACATTATTATTATTATTTTATTTCTTCTTTATATTACAATTAAGACATTATACGGGTTTATTTTCAAATGAAGTATATATTTTGTATGTAAGTTATATTAATGATTTCATTTCAGATATTAAACAAGTATTTGTAAAATATTTGTTTAAAAAGAATATCGAATATGAGAGGATTGAAAACCATTCTCCTAGATAGTATTTAGCTTAAAGTATTTGAAAACCTTGAGAAGTGGTCTAAAGAAAGTGCTTTTATTAAAGTGACACACAATTACAACCCATATGTTAGGCTGTAATTATGTACTGTCTGTCTACTTGGAGTGTTTACAGAGTGTGACAACCAGTTTAACTCAGTTATTAGTAAATTATTAATATGAAAATATCAAGGTAGAAGTTTATGTACCTGGGCATAACCTTGCATTGTTTCCTTTGATAATTTACTCCTTGTTGAGGAAAACATTTCTGCATCTTTTATTTAAACATATTATCTTGCTGAATCATTAGATTCTTTGTAAATTGTTGACATTTTGAATGTGAGGATTTTGTCCTTCAAGTTGAAGATAGAGGAATTGATTTTGGAGATTGGTGTGATGTTCTTTAGTAAGCAAAGAACGTGGTTAACTGTAAAGCTAAAGGATTAAACTTTCCTTTATGATGCATTTTGAAATAGCATGAGAGAAATATTTAATGTTTGCCAATTACTAAATGTTTAAGAGATTTTTATTGTGAAATATAACATATAAAAGTAAACAAAATGTAAATATACAATTTAGTGAATTTTTCTGAAGTGAATTCCTGTGTTCTTTTTCTCTGTATTAAAAATAATGGGAGTCGATATCATGGGAGTTCCCCATTCTGTCTAAATTAAACAGAAGGTAACATTTTATGGGAATAAGCAGTACTGTAGTCAAACAGTTGAAAATACATAATTTTTGGAAGTAATGCCTGTGACATTACTGGAATTGAAACACGGTGGGGAACAGTACTTAAGTTTTGGGAGAGATTTATTTCATGTTCCTCTTCACATGACAGGAGTTAATGATTGGATACAAGGCGATATTAGGCAAAGCCTGATATACTACAATTAATTATGCATTTAGAGTTCTGTATGTTACTATTTTTCTACTTTGCTCTTTTATGGAAAGGTAACATTTATTATAAAATAGAGACTGAGGTTTTGTAAAGCCATATGCAAATAAACTTTACTGCTATCTGACTTAAATTATTTCCGTTTTTTAAAATATGAGGAATTCTAGGAGATCTAGATGTATATGGAATTTTATCTATGATATTTTATCTATATATTGGTAAAATATTATTACCTTGGCTTCACGTAAAGATGTCACCTTTGGAGGCTATTTATGGTATTTCTTAGACGAGGCATTAAAAGACTACATTGAAGGCCACATAATTTTTCCTGTGAAGCATAACTTAAATCACAATTTTAATTACCCAATATAATAATTCTGCTAGTGACTGCCACAGAATTTTTTCATTTATTCATTTAGCCGTAAGTAAATATTTATGAGATCTTAATATGTGTCAGGAGCTACAGTTAAAGAGCTGGAAATAATAGGAGATTGGGAAGCTATCAGTAAGCAGTGAGCTTCAATATAGCGTTCTTGTGCTATGACAAAGGTATGCTCTGGAGCTTGGGTGCACAGAGGAATATTAGGAAAGTATTCCAAGAGTCTAGAAGAGTAAGAGTTGGTCAGGAGATAAGTGGGTGAGGATATCCTAAGGAGAGGGAATGATGAGTTTAAAGTAGAAGGCAGGAGAGAGTATGGAATATGCTGGCAAGTACCTGTCGTTCAGTTTGATTGGATTAAAGATAATTGGTGTGCATGAGTGTTGAATGTCAGATCTTGAAAGGAAGGAGGGTTGGGGCCCATGAATTCACTCTTGTAATTCATTTTAGGTATAACTGCTTCATCAAGAAATTCTTAAATGTACTGTAGTGCTTTTTCCTGTAGTATCCCAGAAGTTCAGAATTTTGTATCTGGGGAATTGATGCTGTTAGGGTGGTGAGATATAATCAGTCTCTGAAAAGAATTCTACTCTGGGCTCCAGGCCTCAGGAAGCCTCATTATTTCCAGTTGTCTGGTAAGAGTGAGATCTTAGAGTTTTTGTTTTTATAATTTCATGTTCCCTTATTACTGCTGTTATTCACTAGCTGATTTGGTTTCAATGTGAGAATCTTGTCGAAAATCTGTGCTGAAAAAATCAGGTGTGTACAGGTTTATCATGATTGTAATTCTATGACAGTCGGCTGATATTTCATAAATGCTTCTCAATTTATGAAATCCTTACTTTTGTGTTTTCCTGTCTCAGCTTTTGCTGATAACTCTTGATTCATTTGTTGTATTTGCTGTGACTTGGTGTTCAGAAGCTGGCTTACCCCTCTGTTTGTCTTTGCGTAGTGATATTTGAATATAAGCAAAGCATGGTCTTTTTAATGTGATGTAACGTGTTTTCATTTAGGAGATACTTCTTGGACACCTTATACTTGCAAAGTTGAGAAGCCCTCCACTGAAGACAGTCTCCATAGGCTGTCTTGCCTAAAGCAATTCCAGGACCATTGACTATTAATGACATTTGTTGTAACTTTGTGTAGTTTTGTTCTTGTCTACGAAAATTTATCAATTTAGAGTTCCTAAGTATAGTGACTTCTCCATGCGCTATGGTGAGACAGTACTTTAAAAAGCATGGTGCAAGCCCTCCTGGAACTTGCAGTCGACATAGTGTGGTTTATTATGGTTAAATGTCCGAGACTTTTTTTCTGGTGCTTCAAAAGTTATTACGTAGAGTGCGGTGTAGGACTCACTCTCTCAAACTCAAATCCTGGGACTGCCACTGTTAGCCATGCGATATCAACCTCTCTAAGCCTTAGGTACTTCCTCAGGGAGTGTAATATTACCACAGAGTGGTAGTAAAGGATAAAATATAGTAAGTAATGTGTGTAAAGAACTTCGTAGAATTCTGAGGCATAGTATATATTAAGTTTTAGCTATTATTAATTCTGTTATCCTATGAGTTTAATTTTTTTAACTGTGGGAGAAGGAATAACAAAATATGTCTTAAATTCATTAAATAAATACTAAATGGCTACTATGTGCTGATCTCTTTTAGGGGAAAAAGTAGTTGAAAAATAACACAACTGAAAAGAACTTACGGCTTTTGAATAAATGAAAAAATAAAAAAATAAGTAGCAGTAAACACTTAGGTTGGGCTTAACTGTATTCTGGGCATTCCTTACTCAGTTTTCATAACTATGCTATGAGGTAGATACTGTTGTTTTCACCATTTCACAGATAAGGAAACTTAAGTAGGGAGAAGATATGTAATTTGCCCAAGATATCTCAGCTAATGAGTGATGGAGACAGGTCTCAAAACTAACCTGTTAGACTCTGAAGTCAAAATATTTAATTCCTGCACTGTTCTGTGTACAGAAACAAGGCTGGAATTTCTGAAAGGTTCAGGACCTGCATGACAGTATCGATGTAATGGGTCCAGCCTATAAAAGGTGTAAGAGTTAGGAGGGAGAGGTCACGGAAAGAAGAGAGCTGTAATTTACTACCATCTACAGTGTATAAGGCTTTCAAGTTTAGCTGCTTTAATTGTCACAGTGATCCCAAAGAGATACATTTTATTATTATCCACTTTCTAATTTTTATTCATTTATTTTTCCCAACATTTCTTTTTATTGGTGTATAAAATGCAACAGATTTCTGTATATTGATTCTGTATCCCGCAATTTTATTGAATTCATTTATTAGTTCTAGTAGTTTTTTGGAGTATTTAGTGTTTTCTAAGTATAAGAGCATGTCATCTGCAAATAATGAGAGCTTTACTTCTTTTCTGATTTAGATGCATTTTCTTTCTTTTTTTTGGTCTGATTGCTGTGACCAGGACTTCCAATAATGTGTTGAATAGAAGTGGTGATCGTGGGTACTCTTGTTCTGTTTCTGATCTTAGAGAAAAAGCTTTCAGCTTTTCACCATTGAGTATAATATTAGCTGTAGGCCTGTTATATATAGCTTTTATTATGTTGAGGTACATTTTCACTATACCCACTTTTTTGAGAGTTTTTATCATAGATGTTGAATTTTGTCAAATGCTTTTCCTGCATCTGTTGAGATGATCATATGGTTTTTATCCTTTATTTTGTTAATGTGTTGGATTATATTAATTGATTTACGGATGTTGACCCATCCTTGCATCCCTGGGATGAATCTCACTTTGTCATGGTGTGTGATCCTTGTAATGTATTATTGAATATAGTTGATAATATTTTGTTGAGAATTTTTGCATATGTGTTCATCAAGGATATTGATCTGATTTCCTTTATAATGTCTGTCTGGTTTTGATATAGGGTCTTTGTCTGGTTTTGGCATCAGGGTAATACTGGCTTCATAGAATGAGTTTGGAAGCATTTATTCTTCCATTTTTTGAAATAGTTTAAGCATAGGTATTAATTCTTCTTTGAATGTTTGGTAGAATTTGCCCGAGAAGCTGCCTATTTCTGTACTTTTATTTGTTGAGAGTTTTTGACTACTGATTCAGTTTCATTGATAGTAGTAATTGGTTTGTTTACATTTTGTATTTCTTTCTGGATCCATTTTGGAAGGTTAAATACTTCTAGAAATTTATCCATTTCTTCTCAGTTTTTGAATCTATTGGCATAATAGTTCGTAGTGTTCTCTAATAATTCTTTGTATTTCTGCCATTTCGGTTGTAACTTTTTCTATTTCCTTTATGATTTTATTTGGCTTTTCTCTCTTCCTTGATGAATTGGGCTAACAGCTTGTCAATTTTATTTTTCAAAGAACAGGATCTTAGTTTTATTAATCTTATCTATTTTTAAAATGTTTATTTTATTTCTGCTCTCATCTTAACTTTTTTTTTTCCTTCTGTTTACTTTAGGTTGGTTCTTCTTTTTCTAGTTCTTTTAGGTATAGATTTAGGTTGTTTATTTTGAATATTTCTTATTTCTTGAGATAGGCCTATATAGTAATGAACTTCCCTCCTGGAACTGCTTTTGCTGCATCCCATAAATTTTGAAAAGTTGTGTTTTCAATTTTATTTGTTTCAAGACAGTTTTTGACTTCTTCTTTGATTTCCTCTTTGATCTGTTGGTTGTTTAGTAGCATGTTGTTTAGTCTCGACATATTTTTCCACTCAGTTTTCTTTCTGTTGTTGTTTTCTAGTTTCATGTCATTATTGTCAGAACAGATGCTTGGTATGATTTCAGTCTTCTTGAATTTTTTGAGACTTTTTTTGTGGTCTGGTATGTTATCTGTCCTGGATAATGTTACATGTGCACTTGAAAAAATATGTATTCTGTTGTTTCTAGATAAAATGTTCTATAAATGTCTATTAAGTTGATCTGTTGTGACATTTAAGACTATTATTTCCTTATCAATTTTTTGTCTGGTTCATCTATCTGTTGATGTGAATAGCATATTAAAATCTCATATTATTATATTACTATGGATTTCTCCCTTGTCCATTAATAATTGCTGTATATATTTAGGTGCTCTGATGGTAGTGCATAGGCATTTATGATTGTTATATCCTCTTCTTTGATTGACCCCTTTATAATTATATATTGTCTCTCTTTGTCTTTTTATACATTTTTTAAAGTCTATTTTATCTGATATGAGTATTGCTACCCCAGCTTTCTTTTCACTTCTGTTTGCATGGTATATTTTTCCATCTTACACTTTCGGTCTCAATATGTCTTTTGATTTGAAGTGAGTTTCTTGTAAGCAGCATATAGATGTTATGGTTATTAATTCATTCAGCTAACTTATGTCTTTTTATTGGAGCATTTAATCCATTTACATTTAAACTAATTATTGATAAGTATGTATTTATTGCCATTTTGTTAATTGACTTTTCGTTGTTATTTATACTTTTTCTCTGTTCCTTTCTTCTCTTAATCTCTTCTTTTGTGGTTTGCTGGTTTTCTGTACTATTTTGTGTTCCTTTCTCTTTATTCTTTGTATATCTTTTGTAATTTTTGGTTTATGGTTACTATGAGGTTTATTTATATCCTTCTATAACTATAGCAGTCTATTATAAGCTAATAAGCATTTAAGCATGACTATATTCTGTAAGGTGTACATTTTTACCCCCCCCATGCTTTATATTACTGATGTCATGTTTTAGATCTTTTTGTGTTGTGTATGTGCTCTCTACTTAATTTAGTTTGCGTGTGAGTTTGATACTTTTTTCTTTTGTAGTAGCTTTAAAAATGTCTGATTTGCTGTATTTATTAAATATTTGACTTTACCTTTGAGATTTTTTTCCCCTTTCTCATATTTTCTTGTTATTGGTTATGGCCTTTCTTTTCCTGCTTAAAGAAGACTCTTTAACATTTCTTGTAAAGCTGGTTTAATGGTGATGAACTTTAGCTTCTGCTTTTCCAAGAAACTCGATTTCTCCTTCAATTCTGAATGATAAACTTGCGTGATAAATTATTTTAGGTTGTGGGGTCCTTTCTTTCAGCACTTTAAAGGTGTTTTGTAACTCCTTTCTTCCCTATAAAGTTGCTGCTGAGAAATCGGCTGATACCCTTATGGAGTTTTTGTATGAAATTTGTTTCTCTCTTGCTTCCTTCAAGATTGTGTCTTTCTCTTTAACTTTTGCCTTTTTAGTTACAATATGTCTTGGTGTAGGTCTCTTTGGATTAATCTTGTTTGGAACTTTCTGTGCTTCTTGGATTTGGATGTTTGTTTCTTTTTTCAGGTTAGGAAAGTTTTCAGCCATTATTCATACTTTCATCTCTCCCTCCTTCCCGCCCCAGTCAAATTTTATTTTTCAAAAAAAGCAGCAGATCTACCTTACAGTTCAAGAACTTAATCTAAATACGTACTTGACAATGAAGCACATCTCAATATGGAGTGAAAAGTTTCTAAAACACCATCAAATGTATCATCTCTAAATACTCAAATAATAAATCACTTTGCAAACCTTTTTTTGAATGGAATCATAAACAAAAAGCCTAAAGATTTATTGTTGTGAAAACAAATCTGTAGTACAGTAGCATGAATCTTGGGTATTAAGTATAATCGTTGAATCAAGTTAAGAAGTTGAAAATCTAATAAATTGATGTGCATGTTAAAGTCTATAAGCCAGTTGACCCAAGAGCAACCGAGATATCTAACTTGTTTACTGAGACCAGACATTATTTTAAATCTACGTTTTTGGAAGGCAATTAAAAATTATAATTCTAACAGGCCACAAAACAAATGATAAAAGTTGTAGAAAGCAATTAAAACTATGTTTTGTTTTGTTTCGTTTTGTTTTTTAGGTCAGGCAGCCCTTGGTTGACTTCACAGATTACAAGGACCTTGTCAGTTTACAATTCTTTATTTTTTTATTTTTTACACCTATAACACCTGGTCTTCCTAGGTGATCTTCCATTCAAGTACTAACCAGGCCTGACCCTGTTTAGCTTCCAAGATCAGGTGGGATTGGGCTTGTTCAGGGTAGCATAGCCATAGACAAAACTATGTTCAAAGAGCCATTTTTTACAGCTCTATTTCAGCACCCCAGGGAGAAATAAAAAAGCATCCATGACTCACAGTAGAAAAAAAAGTGAATGCCGTTGGAATCAGTTATTTTTTCCCAGTGAAGTATAAAATCTATATAGAAATTTGATACTATACTATAACAAATTGTACCTCTCATAGTTCTGTTTAATTTCCTTTAAACTCCGTTGTTTTTAATATAGTTTTTAGAAACTGTTGTAAAATGTTTTTTTCATGATTCTGAATCTGGTTTCAGTTCTTTTCATATATTTTTATACCAATACTTAATATACCGGCTATCAGTTCTAATCAGAAAAAAAGTCTTGAAATTTCTTCATTATGACAGCACATTCATCAGAAATTACTGATGTGCAAGCAACCCTAAGAGGTGCTGCTTTCTGGAGAGCACATTTTGTTGATTGTTTCATTGCCTGAATATTCTTTTTAATGACTCTTGACAAAAGCCTCTTTCAATTTTGTAAACACCAGTGTGCAGTCTCACTACATTGCAATTGCATGTCCTTGGACAGGAAGGCTGTTTCACAGTTTGTGAGAAGTGAGAGGAGTCTAAGTTTTAATGGCCGAGAAACCTTATATCCTGCAGAAGAGAAGCTCTTTTATGTTTTTGCTACTTAAGAATGTTGCAGAGATGTATGCTGAGATAGCCCAGTCAATCCTTAATTTTCTTCTTTTTGTATAAATTTGACCTCAGAATATTTCTGGAAGGGTGGCATTTTGAAAAAGCCACTGCCGAGACCAGCTTCCATTGCAGTCTGTAATGCTGAGCACCTTGTTGTCTTCCTCTGTGGCTTTATCCAGGTACTGATTACTGTTCACATACTGTAGAGTTAATTTCACAGGATCATACTCCCAAAATTGGTTGCCTTTTAGGTGGTAGCATTTGAACATTGTGACCGGGCCATTCGGTTTGGAGACATCCCAGCAAAGGCCATCTGTTATAATTTCTTTATTGGTAGTATAAGAGAAAACCTGATTACCTCTCATACTGTGACAGTTAAAAATTCCAGTTTACTAATTCCCTTTTCTAATCATGTTATCAGACACTGATTTATTTCCACATTTTGTATTTCTTCCTAAGAGAAATAATGACATGGAATCCGAGAATCAGGATAAATATTCTCCAGGTACCAAGAGAAAGGTTTGCATTGGAGTTTGTGTCTTAGATCAAGTTTTGATGCTATATTTCTATTATCTACCTTCGTAACACCTGGAGAAATTATGTAGAAGATATTCTTGAATTCATCCTTCTGCACATTGTCTGTTACTCTTATTTATTTATTTATTTATTATTCATTTGTTCGTTCATTCGTTCATTCGTTCATTCATTCATTTATTTATTTATGCATGCATGCCTACAGCACCTGGTCTTCCTAGGTGGTCTCCCATCCAAGTACTAACCAGGCCTGACCCTGTTTAGCTTCCAAGATCAGATGAGATCGGTCATGTTCAGGGTGGCATGGCCGTTCAGGGCAGGTTATCAATAACAATAGACTGTTACTCCTATTGTTATTGATAACCTGCCCTGTGCCTCCTGGTAATTTATAAGGTGTAGCTTTCTGAAACACATGTCCAACATGTGAGCAGGTAACATTCTCCAAAGTTCCTCCAAAATGCCAAATTCTAAAGAAAATTACCAGGATTTCTCCTCCTCAAATATCCATTCCAGCATCATATGTTCCAATTTCCTGAAAGTAAACTCTATTGAAAAAAGGCCTCCTGCCATTGTAGATGTTCTACAGGGAGAATCTCTTCTGTCCATTTCTCTTCGGGGATCAGGATACCAGAGAAAATTGAGCGTCCAGTCGAATCCACTATAGTTCATAATCAGAACCTGCCATGTATTCAAAAGTATGATAGCTGTTCCCATCAATGATAGGATATACCACTTTTCCTATCATGTTTGATCCTGCCTAAATATACAGAGATCATGAAAAGTTTTCCAATCCAATTTTATCAGAAATTATGTTCATAACCCCAAGTGGTTTTTCAAATGAATTCATATTCCAACTTCATATGTCCCACATTTCCTTGGTCTGTGGGTGTGGTGGCAGCCTCAAGCGGTGGTGGCAGCTGGTGGTGGTGGCAGGTGCTCCACTGGCTGGCCTGGGTGGTTGCACCGTGGTCACATGGGCTGCAGCACTGACTCTACTTGGGCTGAGCCACCTCCTTGGCCACTGCCCCAGTCATTGTCTCTTTAAATACAATTTCTGTTCCTTTCTTCTCCTTCTAGGATTCTCATAATGTGAATATTTGAGTGCTTGATGTCATCTCAGAGGTCACTTAAATTATCCTCATTTAAAAAAATTATTATTTTTTTGCTGTTCTGATTGGTTGATTTCCACTAATCTGTCTTTCAGGTCACTGGCCCATTATTCTGTTATAGCCAGTCTGCTATTGAATCTTTCTAATGTATTTTTCATTTCTGTTATTTTCTTCAGGTCTACTTCTTTATTATACTTTCTCACTGTTTTTTGAAATTCTCCCATAGTTCCTCTATTCCACACTCACATTCGGGGAGCATCTTATTTATTTATTTATTTAATTTATTTTTAATTTTTGAATTTTAACTTTTTTATTTTTCAATTA
>NW_011889424.1:314967-316004 GCF_000151845.1 Pteropus vampyrus | reverse complement strand
GCAGGTGGCCTTCCAATTTTCCCAGCACCATTTATTGAAGAGACTTTCCTTTCTCCACTGTATGTTTTTGGCTTTTTTGTCAAAAATTATTTGCCCGTATAAATATGGGTTTACTTCTGGACTCTCGATTCTGTTCCACTGGTCCGTGTGTCTGTTTTGCTGCTATTACCATGCTGTTTTGATTACTTTCGCTTTGTAGTATAATTTGAAGTCAGGCAGAGTGATGCCTTCAGCCTCATTCTTTTTTCTCAGGATGGCTTTGGCAATTCGGGGTCTTTTGTGCAGATTTTGTCCATACAAATCTGATAATTTATTGTTCTATTTCTTTAAAAAAAGCCGGTGGGATTTTGATGGGGATTGCATTAAATCTGTATAAGGCTTTAGTTATTATGGTCATTTTAAATATGTTGATTCTTCCAATCCAAGAACATGGAATATCTTTCCATTTCTTTGTATCTTCTTCGATTTCTTTTAATAGGGTCTTGTAGTTTTCATTATATAAGTCCTTCACATGTTTTGTCAAATTTATTCCTAGGTATTTTATCCTTTTTATTGCAATTGCAAAAGGAATTGTTTTTTCTACTACTTTTTCTGACACTACATTATTAGAGTATAGGAACGGTATGGATTTTTGAATGTTCATTTTCTATCCAGAAACTACTGTATTTACTTATTGTTTCTAGTAGTGTTCTTGTGGAGTCTGTAGGGTTTTCTATATAGAGAATCATGTCATCCACAAATAGTGACAGTTTGATTTCTTCGTTTCCTATTTGGATGCCTTTTATATCTTTCTCTTGCCTGATTGCACTTGCTAGGACCACCAATGTTATATTGAATAACAGTGGTGATAGTGGACAGCCTTGCTTTATTCTTGATCTTAGAGGGAAGATTTTTAGTTTTTCACCATTAAGTATAATGTTGGCAGAGGATTCGTCATAGATGGCCTTTATTATGTTAAGGTACTTTCCTTCTATACTGATTTTGTTAAGTGTTTTGATCATAAATGGATGCTGTATCTTGTCGAAGGCTTTTTCTGC
>NW_011889424.1:313399-314917 GCF_000151845.1 Pteropus vampyrus | reverse complement strand
GCCTTTATTATGTTAAGGTACTTTCCTTCTATACTGATTTTGTTAAGTGTTTTGATCATAAATGGATGCTGTATCTTGTCGAAGGCTTTTTCTGCATCTATTGATATGATCATATGATTCTTATTTTTTAATTTGTTTATGTGGTGTATCACATTAATCGATTCGCGTATGTTGAACCACCCCTGTGCCCCTGGGCTGAAGCCCAATTGATCGTGGTGTATAGTTTCTTTAATATGTTGCTGTTTTCGGGTTGCTAGTATCTTATTTAGGATTTTTTGCATCTATGTTCATGAGAGATATTGGTCTGTAGTTTTCTTTTTTTGTGTTATCTTTACCAGGTTTGGTATCAGAGTAATATTGGTCTCAGAGAATGAGTTGGGAAGTATTGCCTCCTCTTTGATTTTTTGAAAGTTTGAGGAGGATAGATATTAAATCTTCTTTGAATGTTGGGTGGAATTCACTGGTGAAGCCATCTGTTCCTGGAGTTTTATGTTTTGGTAGGTTTTTGATGATTGTTTCAATTTCCATACTGCTGATCGGTCTATTTAGATTTTCTAGATCTTCTTGATTTAGTCTAGGAAGATCGTGTTTTTTTTTAAGTACTGGATCATTTCTTGTAGGTTATTAAATTTGGTGTTATATCCTTTTTCATAGTATTCTTGTATGATCTTTTTTATTTCTGCATTGTTAGTCGTAATTTCCCCTTTCATCCCTGATTTTGTTTATTTGTGTCTCTTTTCTCTTTTTTCTTTAGTGAGTCTAGCCAGGGGTTTGTCCATTTTATTAACTTTCTTAAAGAAACAGCTCTTTCTTGCATTTATTTTTTCTATTATTTTTTTGTTTTCAATTTCATTTATTTCTGCTCTAATTTCAATTATTTCTTTCCTTCTGCTGACTTTAGGCATCATTTGTTCTTCCCATTCTAGTTTTTTAGATGAAGCGTTAGGTTGTTTATTCGGGCTTATTCTTATTTTTGGAGATAAGCATGTAATGATATAAACTTTCCTCTTATGACCGCTTTTGCCATGTTCCAAAAGTTTCGATATATTGTATTCTCATAATTCATTTCTATGTATCTCTTGATCTCTCTTTTTATTTCTTCCTTGACCTAGTTATTCTTCAGTAGCATGTTGTTTAATCTCCCTGTATTTTCGATTCTTCCTGATTTCTTTTTGCAGTTGATCTCCAGTTTCAAGGCATTATGATCAGAGAATATGGTTGGTATGATTTCAACCCTCTTATATTTGTTGAGGCTATCTCTGTGTCCCAGTATGTGATCGATTCTTGAGAATGGTTCATGTGCACTAGAGAAGAATGTATAAGCAGCTGTTTTGGGATGAAAGGCTCTGTAAATGTCAATTATGTCCATTTGGTCTAATGTGTCATTTAAGGTTGTTATTTCCTTATTAATTTTCTGTGTGGATGATCTTTCCATATCCGACAGTGGGGTATTTATGTCCCCTACTGCGATAGTGTTTTGGTCTGTTTCTCTCTTTAGTTCTGTTAGTAATTGCTTTA
>NW_011889424.1:300426-313254 GCF_000151845.1 Pteropus vampyrus | reverse complement strand
TCTTTCTTTACCTTTTTTATTTTGATGTCTGTTTTGTCTGATAATAGTACCGCTATTCCTACTTTTCTCAGAATGCCATTTGCTTGACATATCATTTTCCACCCTTTCACTTTGAGTCTGTATTTGTCTTTGGAGCTGAGATGTGTCTCCTGGAGGCAGCATATGGTTGGGTTTTGTTTTTTTGATCCATTCTGCAACTCTGTGCCTTTTTATTGGATGAGTTCTGTCCATTTACATTTAGAGTGATTATTGAAATATGAGGTCTTCTTATAGTCTTTTTACCTTTTGCTTTCTGGTGGCTCGGTGTTTCCATTGCTTCCTTGTCCTTGTGTTTTTGTTTATTTTGTTTGGCTTCTATGGGTTTTGCCCCTGGTTCTTCTTGTTTTATGTTATATACTTCAGTTCTGAATCTTTGGTACATGGTTACCATTACAGATATGAAAAGGACAGTTATATACATACAATCATCTATTTTCTTCTCCGTGTTACTTATCTGCATTTGGGGAGCATCTTTATGACCGTTTCTTTGAATTTTTTCATCTGGCAAATTACTTATCTCTATTTCCTTAGGGTTTTCTCCTGGAGATTTTTCTTGTTCTAAAGAGAAAGATGTTTTCTGTCTTTTTATTTTGTTTATATGAATTAGACATAGTAGCTGTCTCTCATGGTCTTGAAAAAGTTCCTATAAGTACAAGTTGCTTGTGTATAGGCTGTGTATTCGGGTGATTTTGGCAGGCTGGTAGGAGCTGAGCGGGTACCTAAGGCATCCCGTTTAGTGGCCTGCTGAGCTGGATTGGCTTGGTTTGAGTAAGTCAGATGTATGTTGTAATGCTCTGTTGATCCTGTTTGCTGCCATTTTTTGAGGTGGAAATAGGCTTAGGCTATGTGTCCAGGAATGTGCTGCAGGGACCTTGCGGGTTGGCCAGAGTATGTATATAGAGCCCCTGCACACCTTGTTGTGGTGGATGGGGACGTGAACAGTGGCGCTTACTGGCATCTTCTATCCTGGAGAATTCTTACATTCCCTGAGAGTTCCCATGGCTCTTCAGCCTTTTCTATAAAGGCTTTCCTGTTTGTTTTACACAAATTGGTTTTGGAAAGAAGTGGGTACTGGCTTGCTGGACTGGAGCATTTCCCAGCAGGGAGGCCAGGTGTGTGTGGTGAGGACCTGTTTCTGCTTGATCCTTGTGTTCAGAAGCAAAAGGCTCTGAGCAGTGTAGCTGGGAATGTGCTGTAGTCATTTGTAGGTAGGCGAAAGCACCAGAATAGAGCCAATGTCGCCATATCTAAGTGGAAGACTTTGTAAATAATGGTGCTCACTGGCTCCTCTGACCTGGAAAGTTCTGCAACTCCTGGAGGACTTCTACAGTTACCAAGCCTTTGCTATTTGGTTCTTTTCTTTTGCTTGTTTTTCAGAAACTATTCATTTGGCTCTAGTTATCAATTTTCAAAATAATGAGTTGGTTTTAGCTGTCTCCAGTGGTGACACCTAAAGGTTTTTTTTTTTTCCTATCACTATTCACATATTTGTATATATTTGATGTTTCAGTGCTTCAGTTATTATTTTTGCTCAAAATGCTTTAAGTTGGATCTTATGTATTTTGATGTGATACTTTCATTCTTTGAATAAATAGGATTTAAATCTTGTTAATTTCATTGCAAAGCCTATATTCTTCCTATTGTTATTGCTGTGCCTTCTTGAAGGAAGGCCTTAGGAAATAGATGAGACTTATATAGAACAGTTGAAAAGTTTATTTGCTGAGATAGGGGTTTGATGCGGGAGTGCCAGCCTATGAACATAGATGTAGCAGCAGAAAGGCAAAAGGCACTTGTGGTACAAGCCCTCGGCTATGGAATGGCAGGACAAGCAAAGGAATATAGGCCGGAAGCAGCACCAAGGGCTTTGCTAGCTGGTTTGTAGGATTTGGTCTTTTTTAATACTAAGGTGATGGATTATGGGACTAAGATTGTATTTTGTTTTTCATATGAGATCGATAGAAAATTATTTTTGAAAGAATGCCCTGTTGATCATTTTCATTGGAGTTTGCAAAGAAAAACTCAGTCCTATAATCCTTAACCTTTTATCTTTCATATATGATACACTTATGTTGAATTTGAGCCAGTGAATTATGTGTATATATAATTTATATAGTGATAACCAAAAGTATATTTAAATAACTTATTTCTGGTGATTTACTCTTGCTTGATTTAATTGGTTTCGTGTTACATTATTGGCTATATTGAAATTATGGCTTGGTGAGGTTTATCATGTTTTAGTGTAAAATTTGGATATTTATCTGTTTCACTAAATTTTACTCACTGATTTTTAGGGCCCCGTGGTTATGAATGTGCTTCAGTTTCATAATGCCTCCTGCTATGGCAGACATCCTTGACATCTGGGCAGTGGATTCACAGATAACATCTGATGGCTCCATACTCGTGGATTTCCTTTTGCCCACTGGGATTTATATCCAGTTGGAGGTACCTCGGGAAGCTACCATTTCTTATATTAAACAGGTATGTTAATAGGTGGAATTTCTACAGATGTGGCTTATTACTATATAACTTAGGAGAACATGTCCTTCTATTATAGAAAATGTTAATAATGTAAATCATGTGGTAAATTTGAGGGAAAGTTAGCCTTTAGGTTATGACGTTTTAAAGATTTTGATACATGCTTTGTGTTTTGTGGGCATATAAAATATCTTCATTTTTACTCTTACTTTTAATTGTTTTTAGTTCCTATGTGATAGCTGAATTAAGAAAAATTGGCTTAGGTTGTTTAAGATGTTTGTTCAGGTTATTAAAAGGAATATGACATTGTCAAAGAAAGTTTTATTTTGAGTTAAAATCTTTGTAATAACTATCTTTGAGCTTATTACACTTTTTTTTCATGCAATTTTTGGTTGGTTGTCTCTTCTCTCCTTTTCCTTCCCTTTCTCCTCCCCTTTCTCCCTCCCCAACCCCACTAGTTTTCATGGTGGCTTTTGGGGAAGAAAACGTTTTCTGCTGTTCACAGGATTTTCTTTCCCTAGTAATGAATGGTGTGTCCTCAATTGGAAGCATATTCTTTCACATAACAAGGCTTGCCTGTTTTGTTGGATTATTTTTTCAGGTGAATTGATGAGTGCCATTAATTTGTGAAGACCACATCATATAAATGAAATTGTTTTTCTAAATTTTCTTCTTTAACGTTTTTTAACTAGCTGAACTCAATATGGAAACCAAGGGTTATGATTTTTTTTGGAGGGAGGGAGGGAGTTATATTTTTTAAGAAAAAATATTTAGATGATAGACCTTTTTAAAGCTCATGGTTTTGGACAGCCTCTTAACTCTTAACTCATGGAGACATGAGAATTCTAAAATTTCATGATCCCTAGAATTAAAAATAAAATTGTTTGAGGCACCTCACAGGAGCAGGTATGGATGCCTGTGGCTTTACCTGAAGCTGGATTAACCACTTATACCTCTTTTTTTAAAAAAAAGTTTGTTATGAAATATGTATAACATAAAATTTACCATTAGAGTTGTTTTTACATGCACAATTCCATGACATTAAGTACATTCACAGTGTTGCCTGATTATTACCAATATCCATTTCCAGCACTTTTTTTTTTTATCATCTCAAACACTAACTCTATATTCATTAAATAATAAACTTCCCCTTTTCCTAGTCCTGGTAATCTCTATTCTAATTTTCATTTCTATAAATGTGTATATTCTAGGTACTTTATATAAGTGGAATAATACAATAGTTGTCCTTTTGTGTTTGGCTTCTTTCCCTTAGCATAATATTTTAAAAGTTCACCCATGTTGCAACATATATGCAAATTTTATTTCTTTTTAAGACTGAATAATATTCTACTGTTTGGATATACCACATTTCTGTTTATCCATTTATCTTTTGATGCACGTTTTGGCTATAAATGTCTTGGCTATTGTGAATAATGCTGCTATGAACATTGGTGCACAAGTTTTTTTTTTTTTGTGTGTGTGTGTGTGTGTGTGTGTGTGTATGTAGAAGTGGAATCATTGGATCATATGATAATAATTCTGTTTTAACTTTTTAAGGAACTGCCAAACTATTTTCCATGGTGACTATACCATTTTACATCAGCAATACACAAGGGTTCTAGTTTCTTTACATCCTGGCTAATACCTGTGATTTTCTATTTTCTTTTCTTTTTTTTAATTTTATTTTAAATAATATCCTCATGGCTGTGAAGTAGTATCTTATTATAGTTTTTATTTGTTTTTTCCCTAATGAATAAGGTTGTTTTTATGTTCTTGCTGGCCATTTTTAGAATTGTCTGTTCAAGTCTATTGCTCATTTTTAAAATTCACTTATTTGTTTTTCTTTTTCTTTTCTTTTTCTTTTTATGGAAAATAAACCTTTTTATTTATCTATTTATTTTTAAATTAAATTTATTGGGGTAACATTGGTTAATACAATTATAATTTAATTATAATTGTTGTTATTGTTGCCTGGCACTCCTTTCTCCTGTTTGTTTTTGTATAACGGAATCTGGGGATTGGCCATGAATCTTATCTCAGGTCTCTTACCCTCAGTTCTTGGCTTTTATACTGGCTGTAGTTAAAATATATAATCCCACCTGTGTTTGTATGGTGATTATTTTATGTGATCTCATATTTTATATGACCTGGGGGCAGGGGAGAGATGATGAGAGCTCTGTTGATCTTGACAGAGCAATCAATGTTAGTTAATAAAGACAACTCTAGTGAATAGAAAAAAATGCAGGACAAAAATAATACTCATTTTGTATGGGGGTCATGATACATACTTTAAAATTCCTATTTTAAAGTTATTTGTGTTCACAGGAATTTTAAATATGGCAGTCTTCACTGATTATTACTCTTCATAGATATTCACTTTCAATAATTTTGTTTATATAAATGTATTTTTATACACTGTGCCATTATATTACTTTACAAAAATGTGTTAATATCATATATATCTCTTGTAATTTTTTATTTTAAAAAATATCAACCTTAATATATCTTTGATAGCTTTTCATGTTAACAGTGTATTTCTATTTTATTTTCATAGTTGTTTAATATTCTATAATTTACTTAACTAATCCCTATTGCTAAACGTTTGTTTTATCCTTAGTTTTTCAGTTTTACAAACAGCACTACAAGCGAGCATCCTTGTAGGTATAGCTTTGTACACTTGAGCAAAGTTTCCATTTCAGGCAATGTCTTATTATTTTTTCCTGCAGATGTTGTGGAAGCAGGTTCACAATTACCCAATGTTTAACCTCCTTATGGAAATTGACTCCTATATGTTTGCATGTGTGAATCAAACTGCTGTATATGAGGAACTTGAAGATGAAACAAGAAGGCTGTGTGATGTCAGACCTTTTCTTCCAGTTCTCAAGTTAGTGACAAGAAGTTGTGACCCAGGGGAAAAATTAGACTCAAAAATTGGAGTCCTTATAGGAAAAGGTAATTTTTAAAGTTCTTTGTATGACTTTTTAGAGGGTGTTGCTCTATGTATAAACATATAATAAGTGTGATCTAAGACATTGCTTTGCAAAATATGATCTGTGAACCAATGCTGTCTTTATTGTTACCAGTCTGACATAAGGCAAGTATAGAAATCAAGAATAAATGTTTAGAAATGCCTCTAGAAATGTGGTAGTGCCACAGTATCCAAAGGCTTATGTTTTATGTATCTTTTTCTTTTCTAGTGACTTATTTTTATTTTACAAAAATACTGGTTTGTTTTTTTTTTTTTGATAGATTGGAAAGAAAAAAGTTGTTCCTGTCTTTAGATAGTTTGAGAAGCCCTTTTCTAAGAGGTACATCCTCAGTTTCTTGTGAACTGCACCTACAGTATGAACATACTTTATATTACAACTCTACACCGACCAAGACTTTAAGCTGATAAGTTTCCATAAGTAACCCATATTATTGACAAATTTTACTCCATAACTGAAACTATCTTTAGGAAGGAGTTATTTTTGTAGTGAGTCAGAATATATCATGTCTATATTATTCTTTGCAAATTAATCCAGGGAGAATTGTGAGTAATAAAATAAAAAACATAGAAGAGTCTCTCTTGTTATAGTAATCTTAGGTGTCTCAGGGGCCAATGGTATACTGACATTACTCTCCCTTAGATGAGATACCAATTTGAATTAGGTACTGAAAGGGATTATTGAGGATGGGAGTACAAATACAAAACCAAAACATCAATTGGACGTTTTTGGATCTGGATTGGCTACCTGTATTGATCACATTTACTATTAGAGGCTAAATGTGGTACCATCTTTAAGATACTGTAGCCATCCCCCCAAGAACCATCCCATTTAAGATAATATTCTTTGAGCTTGATCTTAGGTAATTAAGTCTAGCTAATGATTACACTGTTGGACTGAACTCTTCCCTCTGAGTACTTAGAACAGAACTGTGTTGATTTACTAAATGACACCCTGGTCTTTAAAAATGTTTGATTACTTCAGAGGATAGTTAGTTTGCTTTTGGCAATAACCCCTTCTCCCCATTAAATAGGTTTGTAATTATATACCATACAATTTTTTTTTCTTATATATTAATGGACTCAGTAGAAAACATTCTTTTCTATTTTCTAGTACTCCAGGATTTTTTAAATAGATTAATTCTTCTCTATTAGAAAAAATTTTCCTTTTTTTTTTTTTTGAGTTGAAGAATATATGGAAAAGTAGGAATAACATAAAAATCACTTATAAGTCTTATCATCCAGGACAAGAATATCCACTGATAATATTTTGATGTAGTAAAATATTTGATAATCCAAAAGGTTAGCACCACAGAGAGAGCTAACTTCTTCAGGATATGGGTATCTTTTTTGAAGTATACCATCTTTTTAAAACGTAGATCACTGCATTCTCTTCTGGTTTTGATTTTCAAAACATATGGAGTCATTAGCTACCATAACCTCTACTCAAGCTTGTCAAATTTAGTATATAAAAATGCAGGAGATCCAAATATTACATAGGATATACTCAGGCTAAAAAATCATTGTTTATCTAAAATGAAAATAGAACTGGTTATTTATTTTTTGATTTGGCAACCCTAAGTTTACCTTACTACAGCACAGGGATCTTTTATATATACATATTAGAATTGAATTTCTTTTTTTATAAACAATGCATTATATTTCACTCAGTATCATAAAGCTTATTGTACAATTTTTTTTATAGTGTGCCCTGCAGTTCGAATGATCAGGATGTAAGGAATGTGTCACTAAATTAAGCAATTTATAAGCTCTTAACTATTTATAAATTGTACTTTAGGACTTTAGCATCTCTAGAAAAACTGGTGATGTGGTTATATACACAAATTCAAATACTAACATTCATTTAGGAAGTTGAGTGTCTGTTTTAATATTTTAGAATGAATTTTTACTTTAAATACCTAACAAGTCAGTTTTTGCAGTTGCTGATTTGTATTTCATGTCTATAACCGGGCTTAGTGAGGTCATGCCTCCTGGGAAAACAATAAACAATTATTTCAATTTAACTTCAGGAACAAGTTTGCAGCCTCCGCCTCCCCAAAGAAAACAATAGAATCTTTACAGAAATAACTGCCCTTGTGAGTCTAAAAATACATCCTCTTAAATATGTCCCTGATCATTTTATGTTCTATGTTTAATTCTAAATTATTATTTATAGAGCAACTGTTTTGGTTCTGATTATTCTCTGTAATGAAGGCACATGTCACCCTTGAATTAATTTCTCCAAACACCCAGTAGTAAATTTTGATCAGAGCATCTTATTAGCATCCTGAAAAAATCATTTGAAAACTTCTTTATTTCCCCTGACCTATGTAAAACTGTGGCATATCTTAATGTGAAGTAAACATGTAGTCTGCTGGATTTTAACAATATCTTTAGTATGAAGACACTATTCACTCAGTTCTTTTTTTTAATGTTAAAATATTTGACTGTGAACTATACAGTAGTCTTATCTTAAAATTTAAGGTTTGTTAAATCATACTGTCTTACCAGAAGCCGTATAGCAAATTAATTGAGTTTAAAATTAAATTACACAGCCTAACTTCTTATTTTCAGCAGTTTCTATTTTTCAGAGATTTTTGTAGTGGTTCCTAGATGAAAGCTTCATCAGTTTCTTAAAAAGCAGATTCTCAAAGATCGGGATTCAGTGAATTTGTGATGAATTAAAGAAATCTGTACTTCTCAGTTGATTCTAATACTTACGTGAAGAGTAATGTAATGTATTGATAAAAATGACCAACACAGTAGCAATTGCAATTCAATTGCAGTTTGTTGAGTGTTTATATTTGGGACTACAGCAGTTAACTTGGGTGATGTGGTCTTTGTCTGCTTTGAGCTCATGATCCAGTGGGAAAGATGGATCAGGAAATAGACAATTACAATACAATGTGTACACTGCAATAAATCACGTGGGTGAGTCAGGGACAGGCTCTTAGAGGTCACACAGCTAAACTGAGCCTTCACTGCTGATTAGGAATTGAACAAGTGAAAAGCAGTTGGAAGAAGGAAAACTAGAAGGAGTGGCATATGTGAAAATGGCCTATTCGAGGAATAAAAGAAATTGCTTATGATTTGTTTAGGAGGACAGCTAGGGCAAGCAGGAAGGCCAGAGAGGCAAGCATCTTCAGAGCATGAAGAGCCACGCAGGCCATATAAAAAGTAGAGACATACTCCTAAGGGCACTTGGGAGCTATTGAAGGGATTTAAGTAGGAGAGTAACATGATCAGATTTGTATTTTAAAAAATCAATTTATTTTCCAATTACAATTGACATACAATATTATATTATTTACAGCATTTATATGTAGCATAGTGATTAAGCACTTATATACCTTACAAAGTGATCACCACAATTAGTCTAGTATTCATCTGATACCATACATAATTATTACAATATTATTGACTATGTTCTCTATGCCATACTTTATACATCCCCGAAACTATTTTTATAACTAGCAATTTGTACTTTTTAATACCTTTCACCTTTTTGCCCCATCCTCCGAACACTCCTCCTATCTGGTTACCATCAGTTTGTTCTCTGTATCTATGAATTTGTTTCTGTTTTGTTTGTTCATTTATTTTGTTTTTTAGATTCTACTTAAAAGTGGAATCATGGTATTTGTATTTTTCTGACTTAACTCACTTAGCCATAATACCCTCTAGGTCCATTCATGTTCTTAAAATGGTAAGATTTCATTCTTTTTTTTTTTATGGCTGAATAATATTCCATTATATAAATGTATCATATCATCTTTAGCCATTCGTCTCTCGGTAGGCACCTACGTTGCTTCCATATTTTGGCTATCGTAAATAATGCTGCTTTGAATTAGTGTTTTGGATTTCTTTGGATAAATACCCAGAAGTGGAATTACTGGTCATATGGTAGTTCTATTTTTAATTTCTTGAGGAACCTCCATACTGTTTTCCATAGTGGCTGCACCAATTTATAATCCCACCGACAGTGCACGAGGGTTCTCTTTTCTCCACATTCTTGTCAACACTTATATGTTGATTTATAGATTATAGCCATTGTGACAGGTGTGAGGTGATATCTAGCTCATTGTGGTTTTAATTTGCATTTCCCTGATGGTTAGTTATGTTGGTCATCTTTTCATATGTCTTTTGGCTATCTGTATGTCCTCTTTGGAGAAATGTCTGTTCAGGTTCTCTGCCAGTTTTTAAATCAGATTGTTTGTTCTTTTGGTTTTAAGTTGTATGAGTTGTTTATATATTTTTGATATTAGCCCCTTATTGGATGTATCATTGGCGAATATCTTTTCTCATTCAGTAGGTTGTCTTTTCATTTTGTTGATGGTTTCTTTCACTGTGCAAAAACTTTTTAGCTTGATGTAGTCCCATTTATTTTTTCTTTTGTTTCTCTTACTGGATGAGACATATCCAAAAAAATATTGCTGAAAACAATGTCAAAGAGTTTACCGCTTAAGTTTTCTTTTAGGAGTTTTATGGTTTGGGGTCTTAACATTTAAGTCTTTAATCCATTTTGTGTTTATTCTTGTATATGATATAAGAAGGTGGTCTCGTTTCTTTCTTTTTTTTTTTGCATATATCTGTCGAATTTTCTTAACCCTTTGTTGAAGAGACCGTCTTTACCCCATTGTATATTCTTGTTTCCTTTGTCATAGATTACATATAGGTGTCAATTCATTTCTGGGCTCTCCATTCTGTTCATTGATCTATGTCCCTTTTTATGCCAGTACCATGCTGTTTTGATTACTATAGATGTGTAGGGTAGTTTGATATCAGTTAGTGTGATACCTTCAACTTTGTTCTATCTCAAGGTTGCCTTGGTTGTTTGGAGTCTTTTGTGTTTCTATACAAATTTTAGGATTGCTTGTTATATTTCTGTGAAAATGCCCTTGGGATTTTAGTAAGCATTGCATCGAATCTGTAGATTGCTTTAGGTAGTATGTACATTTTAACAATGTTTATTCTTCCAATCCATGAGCATGGTGTATCCTTCCATTTATTTGTGTCTTCTTCAGTTTGTTTCTTCATCGTCTTAGTGTTTTCTTTTATCAGCTTGGTTATATTTATTCCTAGATATTCTTTTTAATGCAATTGGGGTCGTATTTTTAATTTCTCTCTCTGATAGCTTGTTATTGGTATATAAAAATGCACCTGATCTGAATATTAATTTTGTATCATGCTACTTTACTGAATTCATTTCTTAGTTCTAATAGTTTTTTTGGTGGACTCTTTAGGGTTCTCTATATATAATATCATGTCATCTGTAAATTTTATTTTATTCCTTTTCCTTGTTTCATTGCTACGGCTAAGACTTCTAATACTAAGTTGAATGAAGATGGTGAAAGTGGACATTCTTGTCTTGTTCCTGATCTTAACGAAAAAGACTTTAGCTTTTCACCATTGACTATGATGTTAGTTGTGAGTTTGTTATATATGACCTTTGTTTTGTTGAGTTGTGTTCCTTGTTTCTCCACTTTGCTGAGAGTTTTGTCATAAATGGATGTCAGATTTTGTCCAGTGTTTTTCCAGTGTTGATATGATCATACGATTTTTATCCTTAATATTGTTTGTGTGGTTCATAACATTAATTGATTTGCAGATGTTGAACCACCTTGCATCCCAGGAATAAATACAACATGATCACGGTGTATGATCTTTTTAATGTTTTGCCGAATTTAGTTTACTAATATTTTGAGGATTTCTGCATCTGTAGTCATCAGGAGTGTTGATTGGGTTATAATTTTGTAATGTCTTTGTCTGATTTTGATATCATGGTAATGCCAGCTTTGTAAAATGGGTTTGGAAGCCTTCCATCCTCTTCAATTTTTTTGCAATAGTTTGAAAGGGCTAGGTATTAAGTCCTCTTCGAATGTTTGGTAAAATTCACCTGTGAAGCCATTAGATCTAGGACTTTTGTTTGTTGGGAGTTTTTTGATTACTGATTCTATTTCATCAGCAGTTAATTGCTGTGCTCTGATTTTACGTTTCTTCCTGATTCACTGTTAGAAGAGTGTATGTTTCTAGGAATTTGTCAGTTTCTTCCAGGTTGTCCAATTTGTTGGCATGTAATTGTTCATAGTATTTTGTTATAATCCTTTGTATTTGTGGTGGTTGCTGTTACACTTCTCTTTCATTTCTGCTATTATTTATTTGAGCTCTGTCTCTTTTTCTTGGTGAGTCTGACTAAAGGTTTATCAATTTTGTTTATCTTATCTTTTTATTTTTCTTTTTTTTTAGAGGAAAGAGAATTTATTAACCGGCAGAGACTGTGGGGCTTAACAGCACCAAAGCACAAGCTCAGTTTATCTTTTCAAAGAAACTTCTCTTGGTTTAATTGATCTTTTGTTTTGTTTCATTTAGCCTCTATTTTGTGTATTTCTGCTTTGATATTTATTATTTTCTTTTTTCTACTCACTTTGGGTTTTGTTTGTTCTTCTAGTTCTTTAGGTGTAAGTTTAGATCCCTTATTTAGATTTTTTCTTGTTTCTGAAAGTAAACTTGTATTGCTATCAGTTTCCCTCTTAGAACTGCTTTGGCTGTGTTCTATAGATTTTGTGTTATTGTGTTTTCATTTTCATTTGTCCCATGGTATCTTTTGATTTCCTCCTTTATCTCATTGTTAACCCATTCATTGTTTTGTAGCATGTTATTTAGCCTCCACGTGTTGTTGTGCTTTTTAGTTTCCTTCTTGTAATTCATTTCTAGTTTCATACCATTGTGATCAGAGAAGATTCTTGATATGATATCGTCTTAAATTTATTGTGACTTTTGAGGCCTACCATGTGGACTGTTCTGGAAAATGTTCCATGTGCACTTGAAAAAAATGCTGCTTTTGGATGAAGTGTTCTAAAACAATCATATATTTTTATTTGAGAAAGATTATTCAAGTTGGATAATGGAGGACAGATTAGAGGGATTAAGACTGGCAGTGGAGAAATTAGTGAAAGACTGCTGTAGTCATCATCCAAGGAAGGGATGATGATGTCCAGGATTAAAAAAAGTAACTAGGAGAAGTAGATAGAGTTGAGAAATATTTAGAAAGTAAATTAGACATGACTTTAAGTAGATAAAAGGAGAATAAGAGTTTAATTTTTGTTATATATAAGCGACTCATTTCCCTTTTCTTAACCTGTAATACCTATTATCTGTGAGTAGAAAGCGTCTGAACACTGCTGGGGAAAAAGATGCTTCAGCTGGTCTTCCTAAATTAAAGTTCATTCGTATGTGATTTAGAGTAATGTATTTTTATTCCAGAACGAAACCTATCTAGGAAATCATCTTGTACCTTCAAGATTTTACCTTTGCTGTGTTATGCAACTTAA
>NW_011889424.1:295612-300376 GCF_000151845.1 Pteropus vampyrus | reverse complement strand
TATTATTTATTTGAGCTCTGTCTCTTTTTCTTGGTGAGTCTGACTAAAGGTTTATCAATTTTGTTTATCTTATCTTTTTATTTTTCTTTTTTTTTAGAGGAAAGAGAATTTATTAACCGGCAGAGACTGTGGGGCTTAACAGCACCAAAGCACAAGCTCAGTTTATCTTTTCAAAGAAACTTCTCTTGGTTTAATTGATCTTTTGTTTTGTTTCATTTAGCCTCTATTTTTTGTATTTCTGCTTTGATATTTATTATTTTCTTTTTTCTACTCACTTTGGGTTTTGTTTGTTCTTCTAGTTCTTTAGGTGTAAGTTTAGATCCCTTATTTAGATTTTTTCTTGTTTCTGAAAGTAAACTTGTATTGCTATCAGTTTCCCTCTTAGAACTGCTTTGGCTGTGTTCTATAGATTTTGTGTTATTGTGTTTTCATTTTCATTTGTCCCATGGTATCTTTTGATTTCCTCCTTTATCTCATTGTTAACCCATTCATTGTTTTGTAGCATGTTATTTAGCCTCCACGTGTTGTTGTGCTTTTTAGTTTCCTTCTTGTAATTCATTTCTAGTTTCATACCATTGTGATCAGAGAAGATTCTTGATATGATATCGTCTTAAATTTATTGTGACTTTTGAGGCCTACCATGTGGACTGTTCTGGAAAATGTTCCATGTGCACTTGAAAAAAATGCTGCTTTTGGATGAAGTGTTCTAAAACAATCATATATTTTTATTTGAGAAAGATTATTCAAGTTGGATAATGGAGGACAGATTAGAGGGATTAAGACTGGCAGTGGAGAAATTAGTGAAAGACTGCTGTAGTCATCATCCAAGGAAGGGATGATGATGTCCAGGATTAAAAAAAGTAACTAGGAGAAGTAGATAGAGTTGAGAAATATTTAGAAAGTAAATTAGACATGACTTTAAGTAGATAAAAGGAGAATAAGAGTTTAATTTTTGTTATATATAAGCGACTCATTTCCCTTTTCTTAACCTGTAATACCTATTATCTGTGAGTAGAAAGCGTCTGAACACTGCTGGGGAAAAAGATGCTTCAGCTGGTCTTCCTAAATTAAAGTTCATTCGTATGTGATTTAGAGTAATGTATTTTTATTCCAGAACGAAACCTATCTAGGAAATCATCTTGTACCTTCAAGATTTTACCTTTGCTGTGTTATGCAACTTAAGCATTTTTATTTTCCTATATTTAATACCACAAATTGATTCTTATTTTTGAAGTAATAGTTGTTTTAATACATAAATGTAAATTAACAATGCAGATAAGTACACTTTCTAGATAACCCTTGATGACATGCATGTATTCAAGTAGTATAGATTCAAATGGAATGGTATTGATTAGCTTTGTGGAACAAAAAGTAACAGATTGCCTCACTGTGCCTCCTGTTCCCCAATACCATGAAATGCTATTAATATTGTCCCCTCAAGCATCTTTCCAAAAGAAAGTTTATACATATTCTTGCTTTTGAATATGCATAAAAGGAATCTTGTGAGACCCATTCTTTCCCTGCTTTTTAAACTTACTATCTCTGGGGCTTTTAACATATTGACCAATAGATCTAATATATTCATTTTATCACTTGTACCACTGTGCAATGGAATATGGATGTATCTTAATTTTTTAAATCAAGTCTTAATAATTAACTGTAGCTCTTTAGTTTTTAATTATTATAAACAATTTCAGTGAATGTTTTTATACTTATGTTATTTGTACATTGGTTTGTGGAAATAAACTAAGACCACTAAATAAGAACAGACTATTTACTCAGAGCTTCCTATAGTAAAGAGACTTTGTGTTTGCTAGTGACTCAAGTTTTATACCGAAAAAAGATATGCCTGATTGGAAGTTGTGGCAGTAGGAAGCTGGAGGTTGGTTCATATAAGAAGCTGGGCATCTTATATGATTGGTTTGCGAGCATATTTGTCTTTCTTTGGTTGGTCCTGCTTCTCTCAGGTTGAAATTCCTATTGGTGCAGTTTTGAAGATGAAGGATGTTTATGTATGTGTGAATGTGTGTATATAAATTCTAATATATTTTAAATAAATTCTAATTAATATTAAATAAATATGCCTGTTTCTCTCTATCCCTTCTTCCACAGGGTATTGTCAGACTTTAAAATTTTTGCCTATCTGATACATACAAATTAAGCCATGTATAAAAATTTACATGTGTTTATTTTTTGTTTTATATTTCTAGAATCATTTATTAGAATAATGATAACTTTATAAGAAAGTTATATATAGTTGTCTTCATTGCTGAAGTGTTCATACTTAAGGACAACAAACATAATTTTATGTTTATGACATTTTTGACTAATTGATATACTGTGATCATTGTTGAAAAATCACAGTGAACTGAAAGTTTAATCTAAGTTAAATCATAACTTGAGTTTTAGGCCTCTAGTAATTTCAGGATAAAGTATTCTCCCAATACAGTATTTGGAAAATTTGCAGATTCTTAGCTTGTCTCAGATACTTTAAATGTGACTCAGTTTAAAAAGAAAAACTGTGGATCTCTTATATGTGGTTTTAAAATGTGTACTGTGGATTTCAGTGATTATCTTTAGAAAACTGGTAACCATATCTTTATAAAAGTGGTAACCAACTACATTTTTTGTGAGGTTTCAAGTTTGTATTCTTTAGAAATTTAATTGTATAATTATCTTCTGTACATGAAATTTATTATTTTACCTATTTGATTTTTAAAAAATATTTTCACGCCTTGTTTTGTTTTCTTGATAAAACTCAATTATCCAAATAAGTTTTAGTTGAATATATTTTGTATTTTCTTTTCTTATTATTAGCTACTCAAAATGACACCTTTAACAAATATGTTTAGGTCTACATGAATTTGATGCCTTGAAGGATCCTGAAGTCAATGAATTCCGAATAAAAATGCGCAAGTTGAGTGAGGAAAAGATTCAGTCGCTTGTGGGATTGTCTTGGATGGACTGGCTAAAGCAAACATATCCACCAGAGCATGAACCATCCATTCTTGAAAACTTAGAAGATAAGCTTTATGGAGGAAAGCTCATTGTGGCTATTCATTTTGAAAATTGTCAGGTAGTGTAATATTATTTTAAGAAATACTTTGTAATAAATCTGTGGTTTTCACCTGAATGCAGCTCCAGTCTCAGAAGAGGCTCTTGCTCACCTAGTAAACATTATTACAAAGAACATTTTTATATTTAAGATGGAAGTAAATTTAGGATTATGTGTAGTAATCTAAAATGACACATCTTTTGCTCATAAATGATTTTTTTGATGCAGTAGTTTGTTAGACTAGATCGGGGTCAGTAAACTTTACTGTTTTTGAATGGTTTTTACATTTTTAATGGGATGTACAAAAGCAAAAAATTATAAAGGGATGTTAAAAAAGAAAAGAAGGAATATGTGACAGAGACTCCTGGTCCTTTACAGTAAAAGTTTGCTAACCCTTATCTAGATAATGTTCTTTAGAGTGGATATTATTTTATTTTCTCATGTGCTTTTTCTCTTGTCTATAAAATGAAAGATTTGATTAAATGATCTTTTTCTCTATATTCTTATATTTGTGTTCTGTGAATATGTTTATTATGTACTGATATGGAATTGGGCATTATAATGAGTGTATATTCAGTTAATCCATATCTGAATATTCAGAGTAATTTTACAAACTGGATTGTGCTACTGTCTTTGTATCAAGCATTGTCATTTATCATCTAGGATCTGGCCTTAAATTAGGGTAGGAGTTAAAGGATATTTTATTTTGTTCTTCTACTGTGGTGACAACAATGACAAAATCCGTATATGTATCCATTCTTTACTGAGCACTAATACTATGCTGGGAGCTATGAAAGGTATTTTTAATATATTTGCCACTTTTCACAACAACCCCATAAAGTGTTATCTTCTCCCTATTTTACAGTGAAGAAACTGAAGAGAAATTTGGTTATTTGTGCTAGGCCTCCTCACTGGTTAGTGGTAGAGCCACAATTTTATCCAGGTGTTTCTGGTTTTATCCAGTTCTACCTCCTTTCAAACAACATGTTACTAAGTATTAGGACAAATGTGAAAAAAGGATCCTGCCTTCTGGCATTTTACAAAAGAAGATATGTATTTTACAAAGGATATTTTTATCCTGAGATATATTGAGACTAAAGTTCAGTTTATGCCAAGATTCAGATATTAATATGTCAAGATCAAATTTAAAATACTGTTTAGGTGATTCTACAGTGTTCGAAGATCAGGAATAGGGAGTTTTACTGTTAAAAGATGATCAGAATTTAACTTGAAAACAGTGGCTCAGTGTTTTCAAGATAAGTCTGAATTTCTAGATCAGTCTGAAATTCATTACATATGGGTCAAATCTCTACTAGACATACAGATTTTAATGTAATCATCATTGTAATAAAGTATGTGAGAAAAGAAGTGTTTTAAAGTTAGAAGAGTAATGGAGATATTGGGAAATGTTATTACATTCCAAGCAGTCAGAATTTAAAGCTGAAAGGAATTTAGAGATCATGTAGTCAGACTCTTTATATAATATAATAATAATTTTCACCAGTTCTTATATCTCATATCTCTAACCAAATACATCCAGTGCTAGGGGGAACACACTACCTTCTGAGGCAGCACATTTTCACTGTGGGCAAGCACACATTTACAGTTTGAATTTTGAATTAAAAATTTTTTAAAATTTAAACTAGCGTCTGTGACTTTTGCCTATCTGGTTAGACTTTTCTGTTTTGGATAAGTACCCATTCAATCTT
>NW_011889424.1:274681-295562 GCF_000151845.1 Pteropus vampyrus | reverse complement strand
TTATTATTAGCTACTCAAAATGACACCTTTAACAAATATGTTTAGGTCTACATGAATTTGATGCCTTGAAGGATCCTGAAGTCAATGAATTCCGAATAAAAATGCGCAAGTTGAGTGAGGAAAAGATTCAGTCGCTTGTGGGATTGTCTTGGATGGACTGGCTAAAGCAAACATATCCACCAGAGCATGAACCATCCATTCTTGAAAACTTAGAAGATAAGCTTTATGGAGGAAAGCTCATTGTGGCTATTCATTTTGAAAATTGTCAGGTAGTGTAATATTATTTTAAGAAATACTTTGTAATAAATCTGTGGTTTTCACCTGAATGCAGCTCCAGTCTCAGAAGAGGCTCTTGCTCACCTAGTAAACATTATTACAAAGAACATTTTTATATTTAAGATGGAAGTAAATTTAGGATTATGTGTAGTAATCTAAAATGACACATCTTTTGCTCATAAATGATTTTTTTGATGCAGTAGTTTGTTAGACTAGATCGGGGTCAGTAAACTTTACTGTTTTTGAATGGTTTTTACATTTTTAATGGGATGTACAAAAGCAAAAAATTATAAAGGGATGTTAAAAAAGAAAAGAAGGAATATGTGACAGAGACTCCTGGTCCTTTACAGTAAAAGTTTGCTAACCCTTATCTAGATAATGTTCTTTAGAGTGGATATTATTTTATTTTCTCATGTGCTTTTTCTCTTGTCTATAAAATGAAAGATTTGATTAAATGATCTTTTTCTCTATATTCTTATATTTGTGTTCTGTGAATATGTTTATTATGTACTGATATGGAATTGGGCATTATAATGAGTGTATATTCAGTTAATCCATATCTGAATATTCAGAGTAATTTTACAAACTGGATTGTGCTACTGTCTTTGTATCAAGCATTGTCATTTATCATCTAGGATCTGGCCTTAAATTAGGGTAGGAGTTAAAGGATATTTTATTTTGTTCTTCTACTGTGGTGACAACAATGACAAAATCCGTATATGTATCCATTCTTTACTGAGCACTAATACTATGCTGGGAGCTATGAAAGGTATTTTTAATATATTTGCCACTTTTCACAACAACCCCATAAAGTGTTATCTTCTCCCTATTTTACAGTGAAGAAACTGAAGAGAAATTTGGTTATTTGTGCTAGGCCTCCTCACTGGTTAGTGGTAGAGCCACAATTTTATCCAGGTGTTTCTGGTTTTATCCAGTTCTACCTCCTTTCAAACAACATGTTACTAAGTATTAGGACAAATGTGAAAAAAGGATCCTGCCTTCTGGCATTTTACAAAAGAAGATATGTATTTTACAAAGGATATTTTTATCCTGAGATATATTGAGACTAAAGTTCAGTTTATGCCAAGATTCAGATATTAATATGTCAAGATCAAATTTAAAATACTGTTTAGGTGATTCTACAGTGTTCGAAGATCAGGAATAGGGAGTTTTACTGTTAAAAGATGATCAGAATTTAACTTGAAAACAGTGGCTCAGTGTTTTCAAGATAAGTCTGAATTTCTAGATCAGTCTGAAATTCATTACATATGGGTCAAATCTCTACTAGACATACAGATTTTAATGTAATCATCATTGAAATAAAGTATGTGAGAAAAGAAGTGTTTTAAAGTTAGAAGAGTAATGGAGATATTGGGAAATGTTATTACATTCCAAGCAGTCAGAATTTAAAGCTGAAAGGAATTTAGAGATCATGTAGTCAGACTCTTTATATAATATAATAATAATTTTCACCAGTTCTTATATCTCATATCTCTAACCAAATACATCCAGTGCTAGGGGGAACACACTACCTTCTGAGGCAGCACATTTTCACTGTGGGCAAGCACACATTTACAGTTTGAATTTTGAATTAAAAATTTTTTAAAATTTAAACTAGCGTCTGTGACTTTTGCCTATCTGGTTAGACTTTTCTGTTTTGGATAAGTACCCATTCAATCTTTCCTTTATTCTACATGCCAAATATTCAGAGAGTGGAAATGTAGCTATCATATCTCTCCTTAGTCTCCATTTCTTCTGGCTTAATATTTCCCCAGGGATTAAAACAAAAAGTTCCCAGACTTTTAGATTATATAGACCAGTAAAATTATTAAATTATCAAAGGAAAATGGCATAGATGATAGAGGCTTTGTTCAACTCCTCTTGCGACCAAATCAAAGTTGTGATGGAAACATGGAGCAAGCAGCAAGCAGAGTCAGCAGGGGTCTAGATGAACAGAAGCCTTTCAACTAAGGAGAGAAGTAAGAAATCACCCTGCAATGGGAGGAGGTAGGAGGGAGCAAAGACACAAGGCTACCCGGTCCGAGCAGCTGAGTGGGACAGATGCTATGGCAGTGGCAGCTGGCAGCTGCGGATATTCTTAAAGTGGCCATACTTTTGCGGTGACAGACTTGCTCACTCTGAGCACCAGTACTGGTTTGGGTGTTCGGGGGGCACCAGAGACTTACAGGAGGACTCTGAGTTGTCAGAGCGAGGGCCAGAGGCTAGACTTTCTCCCAGGCAGAAGTGCCTGCTGTATCTGTTGTTCCTCTTTTGAGCCCTTCTCTCTCCCAGTGTGCTGACCCAGTGCCGCCATAGTTGAGACATTATCAAACTGGATAACAGAGGTCAGGTCGTTCTGCCCAGAGGATTCCTGGAAACTCTGCCTCCCTCAACTCCCAGCCCTACCCAAGTTACATCCAACTGTGTCCTTGAAGAGTCTTGTGCCTCTTGCTGAGCAGCTTCTAGACCTACACTAGTGGCAGCTGGCCTCAGTTTCTGGTGTGGCCTTTTGAGGCAACTATAAGCACAGCCTCTGTGTATTGCTTGCTGAATCTTAATAGGTGGCCCTGGAGGGGCACAGGCTGGGGCTAAACTTGGCCTGCAGCTGAACCCCTCTCAGAACTGTGCCACTGGACACCTAATACACAAAGCCACTTTAATAAGATGGGGAAACTTAGGAGCTTTGCTTAGTACATGGAAACAGACGTAGAAAGGCAGCCAAATGGGAAGGCAAAGAAGCAGAAACCATATGAGAGAACAGAACAGAGATCCAGGAAAAATGGAGTCAAGCAATCTAACAGATGCAGAGTTCAAAACACTGGTTATCAAGATGCTCAGTGAAATTAAAGGAAGTGTAGATGAAATAGGGTGAGAATTTTAATAGGGTGAGAGATAAAAAACATAAAAATGCAAATTATGAAAGGGAGCCAGTCAGAAATGAAGAACACATTATCTGAAGTGAGTGTATTAGAGGGAATCAACAGAGTGGAGGAAGAAGAGGATTGAACCACCGATAAAGAGAACGGGGAAGCCAAGGACACCCAATCAATACAGCAAGAATAAAGCCAAGAATATGATAATAATTTAAGGAGCCTATGGGACACTATTAAATGTAAAAATATCTGTGTCATAGAGGTACCTGAAGGAAGAAGAGGAAGAACAAGAAGTTGAAAACCTATTTGAAGAAATAATGATAGAAAACTTTCCTAGCCTGGTGAAGAAAATAAATATACAACCCTAGGAAGCTTAGAGAGTCCCAAAAAAGATGAACTGAAAGACGCCCTCACCAAGACATATTCTAAGTAAAATGCAAAGGTTAAATACAAAGAGAGGATCTTAAAAGCAGCAAGAGAAAAGCAGTTATTTACCTACAAGGGATCACCCATAAGACCGGAAGCTGATTTCTCAAAAGAAACTTTGCAGGACAGAAGGGCTTGGCACAAAATATTCAATGTGATAAAAACCCAGGATCTACAACCAAGAATACTTTATCCAGCAAAGCTATCATTTAGAGTTGAAGAACAATTAAAGAGCTTCCCAGACCACAAAAAAAAAAAAAAAAAAAAAAAAAAGCTAAAGGAATTTATCACCAAGCCAGTATTACACGAAATGTTGGAGGGACTTCTTTAAGAAGAAAAACGTAGAAAAACAGGAATAAAGAATGGTAATAACTACATTCCTGTCAAGAAGTACCTCAAATGGAAAAGAATTAAGTACTCCAACCAAAAGATAGAGTGGCCGAATGGATAAGAAAACAAGACTTCTACATATGCTACTTAGAAGAGACTCACTTCAGATTAAAAGATACAGACTATAAAGAAGGGGATGGAAAAAATTACTGCCTTGATGGACCTAGAGGGTATTGTAAGTAAAGTAAGTCAGATAGAGAAAGACAAATATTACATAATTTCACATATATGTGGAATCTAAAGAACAAAATAAACAATAACAACAACAAAAATGGAAAGAAATTCTTAGCTACAGAGAATATTTTGAGGGATACAAGACAGGAGGTGGGTTGTTGGAGGACCGTGAAAAAGGGCACAGGGATTAAGAAGTACAAATGGATAGTTACAAAATAGTCGTGGAGAGATAAAGTATAGCATAAGGAAAATAGTCAACAATGTTGTAATAAATATGTAAGGGGAAATAGGTATTAGATTTAGTGGGATGAGCTCTTTTTGAGATATATATTTCTAATCACTATGCTGTACAACTGAAAGTAATATATTATTGTATGCCAACTATAATTGAAAAAAACTCATTAAATTGTACAGTATAAATATGAGCAGCTAATTGAATCTTGAATGAAATATAATTATCTGTTATATTTCAATAAAGTTGTTAAAAAAAGTACAAACTTTCATTTATGAGACAAATTAGTTCTGGGGATATAATGTATAGCACAGTGATTATAGTTAATAATACCATATTATATGGTTGAAAGTTGCTCAGGGAGTAGATCTTAAATGATCTCACCACAAAAAAAGAAATAGTAATTATATGAGGTGATAGAGGTAGATGTTAACTAAAGCTATTACGGTAATCATTTTGCAACATATCAAATCAACACATTGTACACCTTAAACTTCCACAGCGTTATATGTCAGTTATATCTTTAAAAAGATGTAAACATTATCTTGCTGAGAAGCAAGGTAACAGAATATATGGTTTTTCTTTAGTAGCATTCTGGTGTCTTATCTCTATTTTTTTAATGTTGAGAGTTAGTTTTGAGCGTAGTAGCACTAAACTCTAGGATCTTATGTCTGGTCCCTGCCTTCATGGGCGTGGTGAGACAGTTGCAACAGCAGCAGTGGTTGCTTTCTGTTCCCTGGATTGCAGCCTGGTGGTCTGTCTTCAACCTAGAAGTCCCAGTGCCACCACAGACTGCCACAGGACCCCACCTGCACAGCCTCTGGTTCCCATCTTGCTGCCTGTGGCAGAGATCAAAGCAGTGTCAGGTCATACTCAGGTCATTTGTTCTGGAAGAGTTTGGAAGCCCCACCTGATGTTCACTTCTCTTTCCCTTTCAACAATTTTGTAATCACCTAATTCCTAGTATTAATTGCTTTTTTGCTTAAATTGCTAGATTTTTGAATCACTGAATGCTGAATGGTTCAGAAAATTTTTTTTAGTGTTCGTTGTTTATATCTCACAATTGGATTGTTATTGGAGAATATGTTCTGTATGATATTGAATCTTTGGTATTTGTAAAAGCTAGATTTGTGATCTAGCATGTGGGCAATTTTATTAAATTCTGTATATTCTAAAAATTATTAAAGAATTATAGGAAATCAAAGTATACAGCTTTTTATTGAGGCAAGTAAGACTAAATTTGGATTTATAAATCCAGAACCATAATTTATTATCAGCACTATTTTATAAGTAAATAAAAGTTTACCACCAAAAATATAGAAATGACAGAATTAGAATAAAGGACGTTTGGCAACCATCATATATGCATTTTCTCTTTTGCCCCTCCCATTTCTACAAAATTCTCATTTGGCCATTTCATCATCACTGCTGATGACCAACATTGGAAAAGCAGCATGTGAACACTAAAGTAAAAATGACATGAAATGTAACAAGGTATTCATTTAGGTTAAAAATAATTTTCCAGACTTTGTAGGCAGCAATTTCTGTGAAAAATATGCAGAGCTTTAGATGACTACATGGTCCATATCAGCCATCTGTAGAACATGGCTCTTAAGCAAGGTAAATATGGAACTATTGTGTCTCAGTTTTACAAAACAGTAGTCGCAGTGGCCAGATAATAGATGCATTATTTTTTATTTCAAGAATCATTGTAAAGAATACTGATAAACCCAAGCAGCACTTTTAAACTTGTTTTTTACCTTAGCCAGAATAAGATGTATGAAATAATTCTATCAACAAAGGGAGGGGCAATTTGAAATAGTCTCCTGTGTGTTAGGGGATGGAGGGAGGAAAAAGAAATGAAGAGTATTTTTTGGGGGGTGGAGGGGAATTCCAGAGACTGTATCAGAAGCATGAGCAGAAATTGAGGAACATGAAGCATGTAGGGTAAAACTCTCAAGAATAAGTATTTCCTCTCCTGAGTAGTTATTATCTGAATAACCACAGTTGTGATGATATAGACATAGTCACCAATGAATTGTATTCCCCCCTGCTCCCACCTGTATACCCAGCGTATTTGTTCCCACCCATATCCCCAGTGTATTTGTTAGATAGTCTCGTAAAAGATGTAATATTTTCTGAAGTATATGAAAGTGGTGTTGGAAAACTACTTGAAATATAGGAAGAACCAGTCAAGTTGAATTCTGATCAAATCAGTTCAGTTAACAGTTTGTGTGGAGAAAATGAACAGAGGTGATGATGACTCACTACTATGTCTTTACAAGACATAAATTTAATTATCCAGGGATTAAGATAGGCCTTTGGAGAAAAGATTGGAGCTCTTGGTACTATATACAATTCCATTATATAAATTCTATTGTTATTTTGATTGCATCTTGCTCAAAGCTGGTGAGGATGACTCTTTTCACATTTATGAAACATTTGTACTTCTGTTATGTTTGTTTATTTTTTTATTGATTTGTAGAAGTTCTTGACATTTTGAGGCTAGTGATTCTTTGTCATTAATATGTTAATTCTTCCAATATGTGGCTTATCTTTTCATTCTTTGTTTTGTTTTATTTTGCTTACTTTTTTATCCTTAAATTCTAGTCATGTTCATATTTCCTTATTTGTCATACATGTATATACATGTATACACACAGTAGATCAAATTCAACATTGCTGTTGCATAGACTAATGCTGACTTATGTATTTCCATTGCATACACACACACACACATACATACATACACATACACCTAGGAGTAGAATTAGTCAGGTGTATGTGCATAATCGGTTTTTAATAGATACTCCAAATTGTTTTTTAAATTTACATTCCTAACAATAGTATTTTGAGAGGTTGGTTTCTCTACATCTTTGCTAATGCTTGATATTGTCAGTCTTTTAAAATCTTTTTAAATTTGCCGTTTTCTTTTATATTGAATTTAAAATTTTATGTAACATGTTGTATTCCTTGTTCTCTTTGAGTTTTCCTCAGATATACTTGCTCTTTATTCATTTTCAAGCTGCTTTTAATTCTTGAAAAACATTAACCATACTTGCTTCATTTTCTGACTTAATACCTGCAGTTTCTCAAGTGCAGTTGTATTTTCTATAGGTTCTTGCTATCTGATAATGAGATTGTCCTTTAGGTTTGTATTTCTGAAGAGTTTATGTGTAAAATAGAGTAGATAGGGATCACAGAATAATTTATATAAAGGAGCCTGGCCTTTATCATTCAGACCCGTGCTATTTAATATGGTAGCCACTAGCCACATGTGTATATTTAATTTTATTTAAAAATTCAGTTCTGCACAGTAGCCACATAATCAAGTTCTCAAGAGCCAATTGCAGCTAATGGTTATTGTATTGGACAGCACAGAATAGATTATTTATATTATTAAAGAAATTTCTATTTGGTACCACTGCTTTAGAGAATTATGACCATTTATTTGCGTTATGTTAAAAAATAGTATATCTCTTTGGGGCTCTCCTTTTAAAGATAGATTACTTTCTAACCTGGGTGAAGAGTTGTTTTGAGGTGGATAGTGCAAGAGGTAGGGAAATCAAATCAGAAGCTATGTTGCTCTTTAGGAGAGATCTAAAGAATCATTGAAGAGAGTTGAGGTAGAAGAGAGCATTCATTACTAGAGATGGAAAGAAGGTGACAATTGGCAACCTTTAGTATATAGATCATTGGTATCTTATTGGGAGATGAGGTGGGGGAGAAAAGGAGAATGATGTGACTTCTCAAGTGACTCTGTGGATCTTAGCTCCTGTGCTTTGATGCACATGGCACAAACTCATATAGAATATAGAAGAGAAAAGAGTAAAAATACTGGAGAAAGTACATTGGAAGACCCAGTAGGTTTAGGTTTTAAAAGTTTGAATTTGTGATACTTTGTGGAAAAGGGAGGTCACTTAAGTTAATTTTGTGGAAAATATTGCAAAATCAATTTAGGTCAATATAGAGAATTTTCTAATAACTATAATTGCCCAAAGCAGTAGTTGGTTGCCTTGGGAAATAGTGAGCTTTCTTAAATCTTTGATATATGATCATATGGTGGGAAATTATTCTGCTGGATTATCAGAGGATTCAGGTATTATTAAATAATCTTTAATTTCTGTACCTTTGAGATTTATGATGAATGAATTTAATAATATTCCATCTCAACTATATCTTCATTTTTCAACAATTAAAATTTCTTCATTTCTTTTAACATGTTTGTAAAATCAGACAGAATTGTTAATTTATGGGTTAATTGGTATAAAGTATAGATCTCTTCTTACCAGTAACAACATATAATTTTTTACTTAATACAGACTGAACAACTACAGGTTTTTTTTGTTTTAAACTTTTTGAAAGAAAGATATTTACTGGGAAAATGCATGTGATAAACTACCTGATGAGGAACTTTAAATATTAGTAATCTTTAGTTAAATATTAATGTGACCTGTGAAAACAGTGGTACTTGGTGTAGCGTAAGATGAATTACAGATTATCAGAAATCTTAACAAAGTTGACATGGGCACATTTTTATTTAGAAAATAGGAAAATTTATTGGATTGTTGAGTGTAAAGGACATACATATGTAAAAATTATGTATGGCTGTTTAAATGTAGTAGTGTAAGTACACATACAAAGAGTGATTTTTTTTTTTTTTTTAGCACAAATATAAAATTGCTTCTTTTTTCTACCCCCTTCTTTAGGATGTGTTTAGTTTTCAAGTATCTCCTAATATGAATCCTATCAAGGTAAATGAATTGGCAATCCAAAAACGTTTGACTATTCATGGGAAAGAAGATGAAGTTAGCCCCTGTGACTATGTGTTGCAAGTCAGTGGGAGAGTAGAATATGTGTTTGGTGATCACCCACTAATTCAGTTCCAGGTATGTGTATTAACTATTATTTTACGAGAGAAGCGTGTGTGTATATATTTAACAATTTAAATTTCTGGTAAAAAAAAATGTTACTACAGTAGAACATTTGGAACCTAGAGGATATTATACAGAATTAAATAACAGATGTCCATAATCCTACCTACTTCTAGGATAACCATTGTTAACATTTTGGCATGTTTTTGTCATTTTATTTGAAGTTATATGTTTTTTTGGTCATAATGATATATGTTTATGTATGTGTCTATTATATATGTTTATGTATGTGTCTATTTATAATGCTTTCATTCTGCTTTTTGATTGTTTTAGTGTTATAATGTTGTATATTATGAATTCTTAATACAATTTGTTAAGTGCACAGCTTTGGGAGTTGTGGCATTCTGATAGTAAGTGCTTGAAACAGTAGCACGTGAGAGGAAGAAGGAAGTTGGAAAGTGCTCAACGGGAGCATAGAAATTCTGATTTCTTCCCTTCATGTTCTGCTATCTTTTAAGTAGCCTCCTGCTTCTTTAACACTTTCATCGTACCTTGATAAGGGAAAGATATATTATTTTTCTACTGTTTCATTATATAAACATAATGATTTAGATATGAAATATTCTGGGGGAAGTAAAATAAAATATTTTGACTAAATAGACATTAATTGAATTGTATAAAAACTTATTTGTGATTATCAGTTAACTAGGTAAAGTAATATAAATTTTCACTGTGTATTAGAAAACTTTTCAATTTCACTCTAATATTTATATGTATACTCTCCCTTCCCCTACCTTTTTTTGTTACTTCCAATGTGTTAGGAATTATGTAAACATAGATATGACCATTCTCAAAAGCTTGCCTTAATCTTTGAGATATTTATTACCATTTAAACATGAATTCTTTGATTATATGCTTTATGGAAGGCACTTAAGTGCCTCAGATTATTTTTAGAGTAAAGTGGAGTTTAAATAAGATATGTACAGTACAATACCTCTTTCTCTACCATTAAGTATGCTATTTAAAGGGTAGGATCCTGGCTTTGCCTTCAAAGGACTTGAAGATATATTTGTTGAAATTACATTTGGAGACAAAAAATGGTCATTACATAAAGAATAATAGGCTAAGTGCCAAGTTGTATAAATAGATAAAGAGTAACAAGATTTTAGAAAAAATATGTGATTATTTTTATTTGTGATTTTTGTTATTTTGTTTTATTTTAAGAAAGAGGAGTACAGGCATGCCAAATATTAAGTGATGTTTGAGAACAAGAAGCTGTGATTTGTTAGCAGATAACAGGGAATTTTACACCTTTGTTTTCAGAGTTTTGGTGTGTCTCTTAATTCTTGTGCTTTAGCAGGTAGAGAGTCTAACAGGAGTGATAACTTCTGTGTATAGCTTTGGGAGTTGTGGCATTCTGATAGTAAGTGCTTGAAACAGTAGCGCGTGAGGGGAAGAAGGAAGTTGAAAAGTGCTCAATGGGAGCATAGAAATACTGATTTCTTCCCTTCATTATCTGCTATCTTTTAAGTAGCCTCCTGCTTCTTTAACACTTTTATCATACCTTGATAAGGGAAAGGTATATTATTTTTCCAAACACTAGAATTGGTTATTATAAAGAAAACTAAAGGCATGCATACGTTTTTGTACAAAGTCACATGAGACAACATATAAATGTAGGCAAAGGAATGTAAAGGACATGGAATAATATCTCCTATTGAAAAGTTTTGAATCAATATATTTATCACAGTATCATTTAACTGCCACTTGTCGGCCAGTTTGGAAATTTTTTTTAATTTCAAAAAATATATTTTAGTGGTTCTGAATTGAATATAATACATGGAATTACACTTCATAATTGTATAGGAAGGTTATTCTTTTGAGTAATACATTTGATTTCTATTCAATTTGTTAGGAATCTTTGGTAATGTGAATAACCACCCCCTTTATTATATGCCTCTGGAGAGTCATTCCGGTTTCATAGAAATAAAACAGAGCACTAAACTGGGGTGGCCGGTAGGTTTTTTTCTGGGGAGACAGTAAGGTTGCCTGGAGCCCTGTGCTGAAAAGATACAAGGTCTACCTCAAGGATCCGTGGGAAAGTATGAGTTGGCCACTCGAGGACTTAAGAAATGGTCACATGTGTACTACACGTCCACCTTTCCTGACTGACTGAGGAAAGCTTGCACTGTGATATCCATCTATGATGATAAAGCCTGTCCCTGAAAGATGTGCTGATTGGTCAAACTCTCAGGTATTAAGTCCAGAGAAGAGAAGACAAAACATCTAGTCTGAGGCACATATTATTACTTCAAGGGTTAGCAAATAAACAGCAACAAAAGCAGTTAGGCAGGTGGATTTAAATCTAGGTTTTAAAGATACTAGGTCTATAACTTAATCCTGATTTTTGTTCTTTAATCTATTAAATGGGGGATAATCTCACAGTTTTTATGAAGATTAGCTATAACATATAAGAAGTATCTAGCTCAGTTCTTATGTCCTTAGATGTTCAGTTAATGGTAGCTTTTTATGTTGTGATTTTAATTCCTTGTATTCTTGACATCAAGTTAAGATGTACTTTCATAGTGCATTTGGTATAGTGTTATTCACCTTAATTTTATTCTTCTATTGATTTAAGTATTTGCTTGAATATCCTTATCTTATTTCTTGCCGCTGTTAGTATATCCGAAACTGTGTAATGAACAGGACCTTGCCGCATTTTATACTTGTGGAATGTTGCAAGATCAAAAAGATGTATGAACAGGAAATGATTGCCATAGAGGCTGCCATAAATCGAAATTCATCTAACCTTCCTCTTCCTTTACCACCAAAGAAAACTCGAATTATTTCTGTAAGTTTCATGTGTGAACTTTTGACAATCGCAAAAGGCATGTGATTTTGTTAGGTTGTATGCTTAAGTCTCACATATTTTCTTTGCTTGCTTCCTCTTCTGTGAAAACCAGTGCATATTTGCCAAAGATCCATCACCATTTATTAATAATTATCTGTCTAGCTACTGTCATTTTCCCTTACTCAAGCTACCTGTAAATGTAAATATGCCTTTATATTTTTGGTGATCTTTTGGCGCCAAAGCAAAACACCATTAAATTAGAGATTTTTTGAGTTTAGAGCCAACCATAGGACTTCAATGAGCAATTTGAGACATTGTGATAGAAAAGGTAGATATGCAGAAATTGTTAATTTACTGGTATATTTCATTTCTATCAGCTTAGCTATGATAGTGTTTGTGTTATAATTTGTCTGTCTTATTGAATACTTTTAGACTTTAAGTGTATCAAAGGCACCATTTTTTCAAGAATGCAATACATTTGTATAAAGCAAATTTTAAGTTTGTGTTCAAGGGAACAATTAACATTTAAAAAAAGTTATTCAGTCTTAACAAATTGTATGTTTAGCCATTCCTTGATAATTAAGATATTATCTGTATATTAATTTAAATGATCTATTTCTAATTTATTCAAAGCTGTTTGTTTTTGGTATTTACTTTAGTAAATCTCTTAGCAGTATTTGAATGCTGCCTGTATTTTGCCATGAGAACTAAGTGCTAGTGGTCATGATGCTTAATTTAATATTTGTGACTTTCAGTTGTTAGTTTGGAGGTCTGTTGTCATTATTTTGCCAGTGGACATGAGAAGTAATAAGATGATTTCATTGCTAGCATAAAATATTCATGTTTATTAAAATACTTTGTATTTATTTCATTCTTACAGCATGTTTGGGAAAATAACAACCCTTTCCAAATTATCTTGGTTAAGGGAAGTAAACTTAACACAGAAGAAACTGTAAAAGTGAGTACTTGCTAAGATTTGAATTTGTTATCTGCTTCATTATTTGAATAACTTACTGATATGCTCAATGAATGCAACATTGGAGATTAAATTTTACCTAGTTCGGTCAATTACATGAGCTAGAAATATGGCAATTTATTATAAGACAATTAAGAATTTTTGTTTTAAAGTGTTCTTTGAATAGTTGGTGATGTACCAGACAGATTGACATTTTCAAGTATATATTATGTAAAAGACATTGCCCGAGATCAGGAATTTAGCAAGTGAAATTTAAAGTGAAACTATAGGTCACATGTTTGTATGCAAGCTTACTCTACTTTCTCAGCCTTGCTTAGAGCTGCACCCAGCCTCCTCTCTGAGCCTTTTTTTTTTCTTTTAAACTTGCTGAACACAGAAAATGTAATACCATTTCCTGGAAGAAAATAGATGACTACATTATAGACCACAAGTTGTTAACACATAGAGATTTATTGCACAACCTCATACAATTAAGTGAAGGCTTAACAAGGCATTTTGTCTCAAAGTATAAAGCATGCATTTTCTCCTATTTTGCTTGGCAGGAAATTAAGTGAATAGTTTTGTGATCTAAGAAAGAGATTCAGTTAGTTTGAGATGTTTGCTGGCATGGAGATATATTCAGGAACACCTTGCCAAAGATTACCAATGGCTTGCTTTTGTAAATGGACATTAAAGATTCTTTGGGTAGCTGTCATTAAAATAAGGGCTTTTTTACTCTTATAGTCTCAGCTAGATTTGAATTTTTAATGAGCATGCTTATGCTAATTAGCCTTCATTTTCTATTTTAGCGGTAATTTTATTTTTTCCTTTAATTAAAAATTTTCTTATTAATTTTTTTCCAGTTGCAAAAGTATGACTTTGTTGCAACAGATAAAAAAAAGTCCAAACATAAACAAGAGAAAAAAACTACTGATCCCTCTTACCCATTTCTCTGTGATCATATGGGATTTAAGGTTACTGAGTGACCTCCATATTTATACAAATATATATAAACATATGGTTTAGTGATTGAAGGAGTTTGGTTTTGTTCATTTCGTTGATTGGTTGGTTGGTTAAACAAAAAGTGATATTATATACATTATTCTAGAACTTGATTTATTTGATTTATTTATTTTATAGTACATCTTGGACAGTCATAAGTATTCAATAGAGTTTCTTGATATTATATTCCTAAAGGCAGAAGTCACATATAGGCAGATCTATCTTCAAGTCATATGGAGTAGTTTTTATATATATATTTTTTATATAGCATTACATATTATGTCTTTGTCAGTGACATTTTATTCCCATAGTATACATCATTAAGACCACTAGTTCTTAGGCCTTCAGACTCACACTAGAGCTAAACTATCGACTCTCCTGGGTCTCCAGTTTACTAACTAACCCTGCATACCACAGGAGACAACCAACTCTATGATCATGTGAGGCAATTCCTTAAATAAATGTGTCTGCATGTGCATGTCTATGTGCACATGTGCACACACACACACACACATACACACACACACACACACACACATCCTATTGGTTCTGTTTGTTTCTCTGGAGAATCCTGACTGATACATCTACTCTCATTGCTTCATATTTAACATCATATCGAAGGTCTTAGCCAAAAAAAAGTTTGGAAAGAAGAAAAGTTGCACACCCCTATTTTTTTTCTTCAGATTTTTTTTCAGCATTGTACTAGAGTTCCTAACCTGTGCAGCACTTACACAAAATATGGTGTATCTATAAGAAAACCATATCATAATTACATTAACTTACTTACATTCAACTATATAACCCCACTGGAAAAAGGGTTGGCAAGGTGAGACTACAGAACTAGATGATGTGGAATGAGGGTATACATCATTAAGACCTCTTGTGTAGTTCCTGTTAAAGGCTGGCAGGCTCCAGACCCAGGAAGAGCTGTTGGTTCAGCTCTACTCTGAAGGTAGGAGAAAAGCTGTTAATCAGACAGGCCTTTCTTACTCAGAGAAAGGTCAGCTTTTTTGTTCTATTTAGTTCTTCAACAGATTGTATTGGGGCTACCCACGTTATGGAAAGCAATCTGCTTTAGTCAGTCTTTCATTTAAATGTTTATCTTATCTAAAAACTCACAGGAACACCCAGAATATCTGGACATCCCAAGGCCTAATCAAGTTGACATATGAACCATCACAGTAGATGTCCTTATTTTCTTCTTAATCTTAAAAGAAACCATTCAGTCTTTCAAGTTAAAGTATAATGTTAGTTGTAGGTTTTTGTAAATGCCCTTTATTCAAGAAATTCTCTTCTTTTTCTACTTTGCCGAGAGTTTTTATCTGGTAAGGCAGCAGTCTCCAACCTTTTTGGCACCAGGCACCAGTGCTCCTATGGAATCTGAAGCCTGATCATCTGAAGTGGAGCTGAGGTGGCAGTGCTAGTGCTGGGGAGTGGCTGCAAATACAGATGAAATTTCACTTGATCACTTGCCCCTCACCTCCTGCTATGCGGCCCAGTTGGCTGGGGATTGCTGTCAGTTACTAGTGGCATCTTTCAGGTCCTGGCAATGTGGTTCTTTTCATTTTTAAATCTAGAAATGGGGAATTTCTCAAGTATCAGATCCTTCTCACTCTTCGAATCTATTGCCAGGAAGAGCTCTGTCCCATTTATGGGCTCATGGGTCAGACCCCTGAAAGATAATCTTTCCTTAAAGTAAGCTATGTCATATAGTATAACCTAATCTTGGAAGTGAGATCCGTTATACTCACAGTCTCAGAGATCTTACATGGCACATGGTTCTCTGGAGTCTGTAATGAAAATCCTAGCTGTTAAACGAAGATTCGCTACTCTGCCTGGCAGGCACTTGAATGTTTTTCAACACTATAAGAGTGCTTAGAATTCTATAACATACACCTTTCCTGGTCATTCTTTTCCCGACCTTGTGATATCTCACTTTTCTGTTGTGCATCTTAATATTCAGCAGAAGCCTGAACTCAGTACTGCCTAAAATCTAGAAGATAGTGTTAGTGTAGTCAGAAAGCACTCAAAAAGCTATCTAGTTATAGCCGTAGTGGAAAAGGGGTCTTCTAACTCTCATAGAAAGTGAAGTTCTCCCCATTTTTTCTCTTTCTTTTTTGTTTCCTATTCTTTTCTTTGTTCTCATTTGCCCCAGTCCCTAAGAAGTCCCGTGGCAGCAGCAACAGCAGTGGGGACAGGCTTAAAATGCAAAGATGAACCTTTCTCTCTGATTAAAGGAGTTGTAGTCTCAAGAGAATGGGGTAAATCCTCATTGACTCTCCCCACCCCCCATTTTCGTCCTGCTCTTTGGCATAGCTGCAGAAAGTATGGGTGAATAAAGCCTCAGCTTTCTGGCAGAGTGTCAAGAAAAGGGGAGTCCCAGGCAACATAAAAATACTTGGGTGATTGCAGAGTGGGCGGAGCTTGGGACAGCTACCCCTTAAGGTTGTTTATGCTTATATGTTTATTCCTGAGCAGTACAAGTGGATCTGAGTCTTAACCACCTACATACTTTGTGAACTGAACTGTGGCGTAAATTACCACAGAGATCTTCGACTGGTCACTGTATGATGCACATGTAGGATAGAGGCAAATAGCCCCACAAAGGATTTGAAAACTGAACTGATATTGGAATCACAGCGTACAGAAGGCTTTTTGGAATTTACAGCCTAAACCTAGTTATTGTTGCTTAAAACAAACATATAAACATTTTCTGTAGGATATAAATAAAACCAAGAGTCATATAACATAATGATCAAAGTGTCTAGGATACAATTTAAAATTAATTGGCATGTAAACCAGGAAAATCTCAAGTTTTATGTATAATGATAACCAACAGATATCAATGCTGAGATGACATAGATTTCGGAATTATCTGACAAAGATATTAAAACAGTTATTATAAAAAATGCTCCAACAACTAAGGGCAAACATAGTTAAAAGGAATGGAAAAATAGAAAGTCTCAAGTATGAAATAGAAGATATAAGGAGGAATTAAATGGTAAATTTAGGAATGAAAAATAAAATAACTCACTGAATGGATTCAATAGTGGAATGGTAAGGAAAAAGGAATGAGTCAGTGAACTTGAAGATTAATCAATAAAAAATTACCAGTTTGGACAAAAAAGAGAAAAAATGATTGGGGGAGAAGAAATCTGCAGAGGCTATGACAATATCAGAAGGCCTAACATTTGTGTAATCTGAATCCCAGAAAAAAAGAGTGCAGTTCAGAAAAACTGTTTAAAAGAAATTATCACTGGGAGCAGTCCAAAGTTGTTGAAAGATATAAATATTATAACAGATTCAAGAAGTTTAGTGAATCCCAAACAGATAAACCCAGAAAATTCCAAGCCCAGATCCATCGCATATCACACTTATTAGTCATAAATCATAACACCTCATAGCCTAGTTATATGGTCTCAGCACTCCTAACCTGTTAAATATATATAACTGGAGGAAAGAAATTGTAACTTAATCTTTTAAAATTCTTATTTTAGTGTCTAGACTTTAAATAAATATTTGTGCAATGAGTTAATACATTTTAATTTAATATCCGTAGCATCTTTGTATACTTAGATAAAGGTAGCACACAAACATATGACATCTCCGTCTTCCGCAAATCAGAACAAATCTGCCTCTTTACAAAGTGATTTACTTCATGAAACCATGAGAATTCAGCCTATTCATGCTACTGTTTTGTGTGTGTGTGTGTGTGTGTGTGTGTGTGTGTGTGTGTGTGTGTGTGTGTGTGTGTGTGTGTGTATCTAATATTTAATGGCAAAATGTAGTGGGTTTTGGCCAAATTTGTAGAACAAGAAGGAAGTTAGGTGTTGATGTTGGGAAAAAGTTTTATATCTTGCCTAACACTGAACATTTTTAATTGGTGAATTCAGCAATGCAGTTTGTGTGTAGGCTTGGCATATCCTTGCTTTAGCAGAGTGGCAAGTCCTTTGTGTTATAAAGCCTGTCTTCTCTTCCTCTCCAAGTGTTCTGGGGCTTGTGAAAAAGTATTTCTTTGGACATTTACTACAGCCAGACAATAAAATGTGTGACTTTGGTAAGCATAAAGGTGCTTTAAAATTCTTCACTTTTCAAAGCCTGAAGATGATCCAGACCAAGCATCTGGAAATGGGACAATTTTGACAAAATTTCATATGATATAAGTTTAGAGAATGATTTTTCTTACTGCATTTTTCTAAAAACAAACTTTTAAATATCTTATTCCATGGGAGAATTTAAGTTCAGTAAACATAATTTTTAAAATTTTATTTTTAATGTAGATAATTTTTTCTGTTCTTGTTTGTTCTTAACCATGTATTGACTTTAGTCATTAAAGGACATTTCTCAAGCAGACATAGTATTAACGACTTGGTCTTATATAAATCATACTTTGACTATTAGTGAATGATATTTCAGGAAATTTCTTCAGAATATGCAGGGTGTCTTTTTTTGTTAGCATGCCCAAGTTAGACTCATTCTTTATTGTTATTCTTTTCCAGATCACACCCTCTGCTGTTGCTGTTTACAGCTAATAAGGATTTTTTTATCCATTATACTTGAGATTTTTTTTTTAGCTTTATAGCCAGCTGGTCCATAATTTTGCTTCATTCCTTATGACTGAATTTTGCCAAAAGTTGATTGATAGAATTACAACCAGCATTGTTTGTTTTCTTTTTTTTAAAAAAGCATTAACTAATATTTATTGAATACTTATGTAGTAGGTAATTGCTAGTTTGTATTTCTCAAAAATTGTCAAAAACCAGGAGATGTTAATGTTTCTAAAGTCAGCAATTTATTTTAAGTAGCTTGGCTTTATCACAAAAACATTGAAAATTAATTCATTTTTTAAACTTGTAATTTTTCTGAATAAACTATATATTCTGTATCCAAAAGGCGATAAATTCATGTCTTTAAGGTCACTGAGAGTAAGAACTGAATATCATTTTTGCCCTGAAATTCCTAGCTTCCATCCTATCATACAAAATATGCAAAATATATTTTACATATGTTTCATTTTACTTATGATTTACTTAATCTTACAAATGATTTGAGGTGAGTGCGCTCCCACTTTGCACACTTTCACTTGCACTCTCGCTTTCCACACACACAGTCTCACTCTCACATATATGCACAAAATATGCAAAATTTTGACTTTTTAAAAAATAATTGAGAATATTAAATGGACCTGAGTCTTTACAAAAAATGAAAGACAGCGATGTGTAGGATAATCCAATATGGGTAGAAGATCTTTAGTTGGCTACTTATAACAATAAATTATTTAGAATTAGAAAGAGACTCGGGAGTCATTTTATCTATCCCTTCCTTCCCAATTATACAGAAGAGTAAGACAAGAAAAACCTCAAGTAAATAAAATCAGTGGAAGCAAGCCATATGATAGTATTTTTATACTTATGGTCTTAGTTTCTTGAGATCTGTTTTATCATTGATATCCTTGGTATTTTTTTAGCTGGTTTACTTAGTGAGTGAAAAGTAGGTTAAACAGTTTAGTAAACAATATACTAATTATAGTCTGATGCTTCTTTGGGCAAATAGGCTTTTCTGGAGTTAACGTGCTTCTTCTCCCAGTATATGTTTCTTCATTCTCCGAAATAGAGATGTTTCTGTGATGCAGTATTCATGATTCTGTTATTTCTTTTTTGTCTCTCTTATTACAGGTTCATGTCAGGGCTGGCCTTTTTCATGGTACTGAACTCTTGTGTAAAACGATTGTAAGCTCAGAGATATCAGGGAAAAACGATCACATTTGGAATGAACCACTGGAATTTGATATTAATACTTGTGACCTGCCACGAATGGCTAGATTATGTTTGGCTGTTTATGCAGTTTTGGATAAAGTGAAAACAAAAAAATCAACTAAAACAATGAATGCCTCTAAATATCAGACCATCAGGAAATCTGGGAAAGTGGTAATTATATACTAACTTCTGTAAAATGTTTTATAATGGAAAAGTTTAAAAGAATAAAAATACTATAGAATAATTTTATAACCCTTTGAAATAATTGAGTAATATAGGTAAAATTATTTCATATAACTTTGCTACCTAAGAACTGATTTCAGAAAGACAATAAATCTATATTTTTATGTCCTATTTATTCATTTCTCTTTTGGCAAATTTACTTTAGTGAATGTTATACTGTAAGTACTCTATTATAAATGTTATACTTTTTAGAAGGTACACATAAAGAGAATGAAGAAATTTAAAAAAATTAAAGGTCCACAGTCTCTTAACTGAAATTCTAGGTGCCAGATATGTTTGAGCATTCAGAATTTTGTGCATTTTATTAAGATCATAGATTGTAGTTCACTCACCACACCTTGTAGGGTCGGAGCTCAAATCTGTAATCAAACACATCAGTATCTAGTAGTAAAATATATGAATAGTCACACTAAATGAGACAAATGAAGATTATCAGTTTATTTTTTAAATTAATTTTTAAATCAGTTTTTATATATGTAGATCTAGTTCATTCATTTTTTTAAAATTAAGTTTAATGGGGTCGCATTGGTTAATACAATTATATAATTTTCAGGTGTACATTATCATTTGACATCTGTATATTCTATTGTGTTTACCAACCAAAGTCCAGTTTCCTTCAGCTACCATATATTTGATCCCCTTTACCCCATCTACTTCCTCCCTCCTTCCCTATCCCACTACCCTCTGGTAACCACTAGTCCATTGTCCATGTCCATGAGTCTCTGTTTGTCCTATTCATTTGTTGCTTTTAGGTTTATATCCCACATATAAGTGATACCATGTGATTTTCAACTTTTTCTGTTGGCTTATTTCACTCAGCATGATTATC
>NW_011889424.1:271760-273866 GCF_000151845.1 Pteropus vampyrus | reverse complement strand
TGTGTGGTGATAGACAACAGTCTAGTTTCATTCTTTGGCAGGTAGCCTTCCAGTTTTCCCAGCACCATTTATTGAAGAGGCTTTCCTTTCTCCACTGTATGTTTTTGGCTTTTTTGTCAAAAATTATTTGCCTGTATAAATATGGGTTTACTTCTGGACTCTCAGTTCTGTTCCACTGGTTTGTGTGTCTGTTTTGTTGCCAATACCATGCTGTTTTGATTACTGTCACTTTGTAGTAATATTTGAAGTTGGGCAGAGTGGTGCCTCCAGCCTCATTCTTTTTTCTCAGAATGGCTTTGGCAATTTGGGGTCTTTTGTGCTTCCATACAAATCTGATGAGATATTTGTTCTATTTCTTTAAAAAAAAGCCAATGTGATTTTGATGGGGATTGCCTTAAATCTGTATAAGGCTTTAGGTAATATGGTCATTTTAAATATGTTGAGTCTTCTAATCCAAGACCATGGAATATATTTCCATTTCTTTGTATCTTCTTTGATTTCTTTTAATAGGATCTTGTAGTTTTCATTATATAAGTCCTTCACATGTTTCATTAAATTTATTCCTAGGTATTTTATTCTTTTTATTGCAATTGCAAAAGGAATTGATTTTTCCACTTTTTCTGACACTTCATTATTAGAGTATAGGAATGGTATGGATTTTTGAATGTTCATTTTCTGTCCAGAAACTACTGTATTTACTTATTGTTTCTAGTAGTGTTCTTGTGGAGTCTGTAGGGTTTTCTATATAGAGAATCATGTCATCTACAAATAGTGACAGTTTGATTTCTTCGTTTCCTATTTAGATGCCTTTTATATCTTTCTCTTGTCTGACTGCGCTTGCTAGGACCTCCAATGTTGTATTGAATTACAGTGGTGATAGTGGACAGTCTTGCCTTGTTCCTGATCTTGGAAGGTTTTTAGTTATTCACAATTAAGTATAATGTTGGCTGAGGGCTTGCCATATATGGCCCTTATTATGTTAAGGTACTTTCCTTCTATACTGATTTTGTTAAGTGTTTTGATCATAAATAGATGCTGTATCTTGTCGAAGGCTTTTTCTACATCTCTTGATATGATCATATGATTCTTATTTTTTAATTCGTTTATGTGGTGTATCACATTAATTGATTTGTGTATGTTGTACCATCCCTGTGCCCCTGGGCTGAAGCCCACTTGATCATGGTGTGTAATCTTTTTAATTTGTTGCTGTATTCAGTTTGCTAGTATCTTATTTAGGATTTTTGCATCTGTGTTTATGAGAGATATTGGTCTGTAGTTTTCTTTTTTGTGTGTTATCCTTATCAGGTTTTAGTATCAGAGTAATATTGACCTCATAAAATGAGTTGGGAAGTATAGCTTCCTCTTTGATTTTTTGTAAGAGTTTGAGGAGAATACGTATTAAATCTCATTTGAATGTTTGATAGAATCACTGTTGAAGCCATCCGATTCCGGACTTTTACTTTTTGGTAGTTTTTGATGATTGTTTCAATTTCCATACTGCTGATCGGTCTATTTAGATTTTCCAGTTCTTCTTATTTAGTCTAGAAAGGTTGTATTTTTCTAAGTACTGATCCATTTCCTCTAGGTTATTAAATTTGGTTTTATATACTTTTTCATAGTATTCTTGTATGATCCTTTGTATTTCTGTGGTGTCAGTTGTCATTTTCCCTCTTTCATCCCTGATTTTGTTTGTGTCTTTTCTCTTTACTCTTTAATGAGTCTAGCCAGGGGTTTGTCAATTTTACTGACCTTCTCAAAGAACCAGCTCTTTGTTGCATTTATTTTTTCTATTGTTTTTTTGTTTTCAATTTCATTTCTTTCTGCTCTAATTTTGATTATTTCTTTCCTTTTGCTCACTTTAGGCTTCATGTGTTCTTCCTATTCTGATCTTTTTAGATGAAGCATTAGGTTGTTTATTTGAGCTCATTCTTGTTTTTGGAGATAGGCGTGTAATGATTTGAACTCTCCTCTTATGACTGCTTTTGCCATATCCCAAAAGTTTTGATATGTTGTACTATCATTATCATTCGTTTCTATATATTTCTTGATCTCTGTTTATTTCTTCCCTGACCCAGTTATTTTTCAGTAGCGTGTTGTTTAATCTCC
>NW_011889424.1:269614-271610 GCF_000151845.1 Pteropus vampyrus | reverse complement strand
TGGATGATCTTTCCATATCCGACAGTGGGGTATTTATGTCCCCTACTGCGATAGTGTTTTGGTCTGTTTCTCTCTTTAGTTCTGTTAGTAATTGCTTTACATATTTCAGGGCTCCCTGATTGGGAGCACAGATATTAACAAGTGTTATGTCTTCTTGGTGCATGATTCCCTTTATCATTATGTGTCCCTCAGTATCTTTCTTTACCTTTTTTATTTTGAAGTTTATTTTGTCCGATATTAATACTGCTACTCCCGCTTTCCTCTGAATGCCATTTGCTTGAAATATCATTTTCCACCCGTTCATGTTTGTCTTTGGAGCTGAGATGTGTCTCCTGGAGGCCGCATATGGTTTTGTTTTGTTTTTTGATCCATTCTGCAACTCCGTGCCTTTTTATTGGTGAGTTTAGTCCATTTACATTTAGGATGATTATTGAAATATAAGGTCTTCTTATAGCCATTTTATCTTCTGCTTTCTGGTGGCTCGGTGTTTCCATTGCTTCCTTGTCCTTGTGTTTCTGTTTATTTTGTTTGGCTTCTATGGATTTTGCCCCTGGTTCTTCTTGTTTTATGTTATATACTTCATTTCTGAGTCTTTGGTTTTTGTTACCATTATGAAATGTAAAGGATAGTTACATATATACAGTTGTCCATTTTCATTGTCTTCTGCTCTATTTCCCTTTGCAAATTTGGATCTTTGAATCCTCCCCTTTTCAGTCATTGTTATCTCAGTTTTCCCTAGGTATGCTGACCATTCATTACTATCTTCCTATAGCAATTCTCTTCTTATTATTTAAGCTTATAATGCCCTGTTCTAAGTAGGTTTCCACTCCTCTGCTTTTATTTGCCCAATGGGCACTTTACTCCTAATTATGGTTTATTTTTTATTTTTATTTATTTTTTTTGTCATTTTGTTTTAGGTGAGCTGACCCCTTTCAGTATTTCCTGTAGTGCAAGCTTCATAGTGGAGAATTCCCTTAATTTTTGTATGTCTGGAAGGGTCTTAATTTCTCCTTCATATTAAGGAGAGCCTAGCTGGATATGTTATTCTAGGCTGGTATTTCCTTTCACTTAATAGTTTAAATATTTGATTCCATTCCTTTCTGGCTTGTAAGGTCTGTGCTGAGAAGTCCGAGGATAATCTAATGGGTTTTCCATTATAAATTACCATTTTCTTCTCTCTGGCAACCCTGAGAATTCTGTCTTTGTCAATGATTTTTTGATAATTTTAATACGATGCGTCTTGGTCAGGACCTTTTTGGGTTGAGGTAATTGGGTGTTCTGTTGATTTCTTGATTTCCAAGCTCTAGTTCTTTCCTTAGATTTGGGAGATTCTCATCAACTATTTGTCCAAAAATGCTTTCTAGTTTCTGTTCCTTTTCCTCGCCTTCAATAATGCCCATTATTCTTGTGTTTCCTCTTCTGATGATATTAGCTAGTTCTTGTCTTTCTCTTTCATTATTTTTCATTCTTAGGTTTTTCTCTTTTTCTTTCTGATTTATTTCTAGATTTCTGTCTTCAGTATCACTGATCCTTTTCTCCATTTGGTCGACTCTATTTCCCAAGCTTGCTATTTTATTTTTCAACTCTTGCAGTATATATTTTTTAATCTCCAGAAGTTTTATTTGGTTCCTTTTGAGGGTTTCAGTCTTCTTGCTCTGCTCATCTAGTTGTTTTTCAATTCCTGAATTTTTGATATGACTCGTTTTGGAACTCATTGAATTTTTTTCAGAAGTACCATCCTGAATTCTCTGTCATTTAAGTTGCATGTTTCTATGTCTGTAAACTTATTTTCTGGAGATTTTTCTCTTTCTTTCTGAGATGCCTTGTCACCTTGGTTGTTCATGGTGCTTAATGGACTATTTCTCTGCCTGGGTATTAATGGAAATGTATTCTGCTTTTTTTCCAGAAAGATGTATTGTATAAAGGTATCTTTTTAGCCTGCTGCAAAGAAGGTGCTTTTCTTTTGGCTTCCAGTAGGTGGCGTCTAAGCCTCTTG
>NW_011889424.1:229582-269564 GCF_000151845.1 Pteropus vampyrus | reverse complement strand
GATGTATTGTATAAAGGTCTCTTTTTAGCCTGCTGCAAAGAAGGTGCTTTTCTTTTGGCTTCCAGTAGGTGGCGTCTAAGCCTCTTGAATCCCTGCTTTATATAAAGCCTTAATGTCTTTATATAATGCCTTTATTTTCTTGTAGATACTTATTCATGCTTGCTACCCTCAATTTCAGTTCCTGTCAGCAACAGTTTCGTTAGCATTTGCTTTGATTCCCCTGGGGCTCTGCGGTGATTGGTCTCAGAAGGTATGAGGGGAAGGGGTCCTCTGGATTGGGGGTTGGCTCGGCCTTGGTTTTGCAACCACGGCTAGTAATAGTCAACTGTTGTTTCTCTGCCTTCCCGCTTCTCTGCTTTCTGCCCTGATGACTGGGCCCTTCTGCTGGCTGGGTAGAACTCACAAACTCTCCCAGGCCAGGCTGTTTAGGGAAGTCACAGCAACTTCTCCCCTGTCCCTCCGACTATAGAGAGCGCTGGGAGAGGCAGCTTCTTTATTTCTCCCACTCTACCACTCCGACACCCGGGATTCTGACCTGTGGTAGCTCTTATGCGCAGATCCCATGCTCAGACGTGCTGGTGTGCAGTTGAGTGGTTTCTGTTGAGTTTTAGATGTTCAGCTTATTTTGTTTCAAGGGGAGAGATCTGGGAACGTCTCTCACTTCGCCATGTTTTCTTTTCTGTCAGTTTATTTCATGTCCTTTCTAGCCTTTTAAAAAAATTTTTTTTACTGTCAAATGGATTATGACCAAAACTTTACTTTTCAGTTTCTTAGATTTTGAAATTGTGGATAAAGGATGGTAGACTTTCTCTCATATTCTCATCTTCCATTTTATATTTTTAGTTAAGTTTTTTAAATTTTCTTTGTGAAAGTTTTTTTTTAGAGGGATGGGGACATGAATTTTATACCTTAAAAACCTGATTACTATACTTATATGAATTTATATCCTTTTATTCTTAACATCAGAAGGTAAGTATTTTCTCTGGTTATTATAGTAAATTTAAAAAATAAATTTTCATGAAAAAGTCACAGAAGAGTTACTTTGTTAGTGTTTATAAGGTTTTTGATACACCAAGTTAATTAGCCTAAGTGTCTACATAAAAGTCCTGTCAGCTTGGCACTTCCTTTTTAGAAGTATAAATTTTATGATATCTGGAGACATTGCCTTCTCCTTCCCATATTAAGAGTTATATATGCTGAAAGCTCTTAAAACATACAGCCTGACAATATGTCACACATTTTCTGGAATCATTAAAAGATCTTTATCATTCTCAGTGGTCGTACAATAAAAAGTCTATTTTTTAGATACACTTTTTTAAGACATTAATTGGCTTTTAGGGTTTTCTTAAGCCATTATAAAGATGTTAAACATTTTTCTATGTACATCTTGTTTTTATTTTGGATGATTTTTGGGAAAATCATTTAGAACTCTAGAAATTTCTAGAACTAAGATTATTTAAACAAAGGACATGTACATGTTCATAACTGTAAAATTGATTCTTAGCATATTTATGCAATTGTATCTTTTTCGACAGCATTATCCTGTAGCATGGGTAAATACGATGGTTTTTGACTTTAAAGGACAGTTGAGATCTGGAGACATAGTATTGCACAGTTGGTCTTCATTTCCTGGTAAGATTTACATCCTAATCCTTAGTGTTAAAAAGTAACTTTTGGCATGTGGACTAGTTCATGTTTCTTTTTTACTTTGAGTTTAGTAAAGAAACCATTATTTCATATCTTTATTGTTTATTCTAAGACAGATTTCCATAGGTTATTTTAACATATTCAAAAAGTGATTTGTATCTGCATGTATTGAATGTATTCTTGCTGTAAACATTTCATATAAGTTTCTGAGAAATTGTCATAAGGAACATCTGTTATTCCTAGTTACACTAAATTTCTATACTAGTGGAAGGAACATTTACTAATATGAGGAGAACAGTAAAAATGTTTATTCTTTAGTTGGCTTTAGCTTGAAATTTGAACTAAGAGGAACACCTTCCACATGCCTGTATTTTTCAGATACTACTCAGAGTACCCCTAACCAATGAAGTTGATGGTTTTACCCCCATTTTATAAATGAGGAAAGTAAACTTTAGAGACAATAAGTTAGTTTGTCAGTTTTACATAATTTGTTCAAACCTGGGTTTTGTACAAAAGACTGCTCGATTCCTGCCATTATTCTGTACTGTTTTCCCAAATGTTGAAAATTTTTAGTGTAAACTTTGCATTATAATAAGGGTGGGTTTTTTTTTGTCTTCATAGTTTGTTTATATATTTAGTATAATTTTGAACTTACTTGCATTTTTAAATTATTTTGTGGGTTGCAAACATTTGAAAATGTTCCTATATTGGTAGTTGTTACCCGAGAAATTACTTTCAGATGGATAGATGTGTGTGTATGTGTGTGTGTGTGCGCACGCATGTACAGACACATACATATAATTGGTTAGGACAAATTACAATAAGTTATTTATGAACATGTTTATATATTCCTCATATTCTAATATTTTATGTCTCTGTATATTCTCTTATTCCTACCCTTTCTTGCATATACCTCCAGTAATTTTCACTAATCATGTTAGGCCCTAAATACATAGGAGAGCAGTGCGCAAATACACATTTCTTAAGAGAAACTATAGTTTCAGAGTTAGAGTAAAATTTATGCATTTCACAATATTCTTTTTTGGAAATCTTAATTTAGACTCAAACATGTTCTCCAGAGTCATCAAGCAACTTGACTAGTATTTTTAGAAAAACTTTTGGCAGTACTGACTTGGCATACCATGAACCTAACTTTATCTCCAACAAAATGTAAAATGAAGAATAATGAATACATTTGCTCTGCATGTATCAACTCTAGAATTGTCACATTTATCCCAGTAGGAGCAAGCCAGAAATGAACTTCTTAATGTAGAGTTATCTTTTGGTAGTTTAAACAGTGTTGTAATGAACCTTGCTTATGTAAGGTATATATCTAAGATAAATTTTCAGAAGTTGGTTTATTGTGTCAAAGAATAAGTACATTTGTAATTTTGATAAATAATCACTAATGTTCTTCAGTAGAGATTGTACCAGTCTGTAACCTCCATTTGTAATACATTAGAATGCCTTTTTTGTGATCACTTTTAATCAAGGTTACTTCCATATGTTTGGGGCTGATAAGAGTAATAAATGTTACATTTGACTTTAGATAGGTTGCATTTGTTAGGACAAATAAGTATAATTCTAGTAGTTAGCAAATATAGGATTGTAATTTTCTCAGAAAGCAGCTTTAGAGGTGTATAAATTATAAGAGTTGCTTCAGTCCAGGTGAAAATAGCATCTATGAGATGAGAGAATATTAAAAAAAGATGAGCAAAAGATGATTAAGTAGCTGGAATATGTAAATACTTTTAAAGATTTTCTAGCTTTGAGAGATAATTCTGATTGTGTATACTATGTTGACATTAGGCCTAGATAGAATGGACTTTTATCTTTTATTTCCTGAGGAAATATAATGAGAAGTGCTAAAAATCAGTGTAAGAAAAGAGAAAGTTTGGAGAGGGGAGACTTCAGGTTGTACTGCTAATCCTATTGTCTTGTCTTGAGTTTCATCTCTCTTCAATACTTTACTTATCTATGAAATGAGAAAGTTATATGAACGCCAAGGTTTTGTGACAACACCGAAGTGTTAAGATTCCCATTCACAATTCTGTGAATGGACCATGTTTAGAGTGGTAGAAAAAAAGGAGTGCCTTGAAGAAAAAAGCAGTTGGTGAGGTTGAAAGAGTACCACTTGAATGGAGTGTTATAGAAACTACTAGAGAAGGCGCTTAACTGTATCAGCAGTTATGGAATAATAGAGGACCATTAAGTTTGTTAAAAAGGATGTCATTGATGACTTTGAAAATATCAATTTGAGTACTGATGACCATAAAAATCAGATTACATGTGATTAAGAAGTCCATCTATAGTGATGAATTAATAACAATTCCTCTGTGCCACCTTATTTTGGTGGAGGAAGAACAGTCACAATTAAGTTTTTTTTTTTTCTCCCCCAAATTGAGACTACTTATCAAATTGAAGAATGAGACAAGGTAACTATTCATTTTTGTTAGTTTCTCATTTTAAAGATGTGTGTAAACTCATATTCAAATTTTGTTCCAAGTATTAACAGAAAATTAGAGATTTACTGATATAATTGCCAAACTTCTTTAGGTGACACTTTTTAAATCATTTTCATGGTTGAAATTTATTAAAAGTTTGTTTTAGTTTCAAAAATATTTTCTTAAATATCAAAATTATTTGCATGTTTTAGATGAACTTGAAGAAATGTTGAATCCAATGGGAACTGTTCAAACAAATCCATATACGGAAAATGCAACAGCTTTGTATATCAAATTCCCAGAGAATAAAAAACAACCTTATTATTACCCTCCCTTCGATAAGGTAAGCTAATTATTTAAAGGGCTACTATGCATGAAATAATTGAATGATTAGTTTCTGGAGCTATATGTTTATAGTTTAAGCTCTGTATGTCTATTTCTTTTTCAAAACATCACACACACACAAAGCATTGCATATATTGACGGCTTGGTTCAGTGGAAAGATCAGTGAGCAGGGAGCCAACTCTACTTAGTCCTGGCTTTATCACTGCCAAGTGAGACAAATTATCTCTGGAGTTCAGTTTGTCATTTATATGAGGAACTCACAATTGTTCTCTGAGCTCCTTTTCAATTTAAGAGGGCTATAAATGCAGTCATATGTAACTTTGAACATATGAAATGTTCAGTGGAACATGCCCAGCATGTTAGTTCAGAGATTAAAGACATAATCACTGCTGTGTTAGAGTTGGTATCCAAAGAACAGATAATCTGTGTTGAATACTACTATGCATAGGACTTCCTAAGGTACTGTTATTTTTATAGAATCTATTACAAGGACTTCAGTTTCTAAACACATTTCCTTTGCATGAAGCTGCATGTCTTGGGGATAAGGAGAATATCTGGTGGGGACTAGAATAATTTAAACTCTAAGAGAGCTAAGCTGTCATATGTTTTATCTTTAGGTGTGGCATCTTTGTTTCAGGTATGATTGATGCTGATTTTCTGATGAAATCTTTGAACAAATTCTCAAATAATAAACAAGAAGTTTCTTTTGTTTCTTTACTCCATTTGAGAACTCTCTACCTTTAAAAATTGATATTATACTAAAATTTAATCCACCTGTAAACTAATTTTAATATTCAGCACTATCAGACCTACCTATAGAAAGTAGATTTTTATAGTAAGTAAATTAAATTTATGCAATTTAATGTTTCTTTCTTTACTTTCATTTTAATTGAGTTTTATCCACTTAAGAAATAGCTTTTCAAGTTCTTCTGAATGTGTTTTTCTGATAATAATATACAACCAAATTAAATTTTGTGATTATTATAATAGTTATCCAAATATGTCAAGAATCATATACCTTAGTGTACAATAAGTAGAAAAAGGTACATTTTGACTCATCTATTACATTTATGCCATTTCTTTATTCATTAGAATAGGAATTTATAAGCCATAGCTACTTATGATAGTTGTCCGAGCTGTGGCTGTTTTTGTATTCAATTATAGTATGTGTTCAATCAATTACAATTTGTTTTAGATCAAACGAGATGCATTTTGAAGCATTTTTTACAAATATAACATCTTGTGAAAATATAAGTATTTTTAATCTAATATTTCAAGAGAATTTCAGTTTCTTTAAAATATGTTATTTCAGGATTGCTTAAATCATCTACAGCTGGTCACTAAACTTTCCTTTTGCCTTTATAATCCCTTGGAGAGTCTGTCTTTGAAGATTGACTTTGGATGGAGATTTTAGTCTTTAAATATGTGTAAATATATTTATACATATTGGGTTTCCTTTAGTAGTATAATTTATATATGATCATTATAAAAAATAATATAGATATAAAAAATGAAATTTCCCTGTATTCTTTTTATTTAATGTTTTTTGCTATAATCACTTGCATACATTTTGCTTTTCAGATCAGTTTTGTTTATGGCTTAATTTTAATAACCACAATCTCATTTTATCATATTAACAATCCTGTGAAATAGAGTGTGAATTATCACTACTATCATATTAACAATCCTATGAAATAGAGTGTGAATTATTACACATGAGGATACAGACAAATTATTAGTTTAGAATTACTTGACTCAATAACCAGATATGGATTTTCAGATTCTTTACCACTGATCTTCCTCCTGGACCAGTAGATTCCCATCTTTTCAAGAATTAGAGCCCCCTTTGAACTTAATAACTTTAAAAATATTTTTAGGCTCTCTTTTGACATTACTTACATCTTTGATTTCTGTTAATTCAGAAAAAAACATGATGAGAAATAACAAAAACTTATTATATATTTAGTAACTCTTACATACCTTTTCAGTTTTGAACCAGAATACATTTACCTATATTAAAAAATTTGTTTTTTTACATACACATGCAAGCCACTTCTCATTTTAGCTGCATTCAATCCTAGTGCATCCTCTGAGTCATAGTCCCTTATAGTAATGCAGTTGTTTCCCAGTTGTCAGGAGTTTGAAGATTGGGAATCATGGTGTACCATTTTGTATTTAAAATTCACATTTACATTATAAAATATAGAACTGCCAGACCATATGTAGTTTCTTGTAGTCTAAGTGCAAGTATAGTCATTTGCATTTAAAATTTTACAAATCTAGAGCTAAAATTTAATTTAAAAAATGTTTTTTAACAGATAATCGAAAAGGCAGCTGAGATCGCAAGCAGTGATAGTGCTAATGTATCAGTAAGTATCAAGGTTTTAAAATACCCTTTCTTATTATAAAGTTGTGCTTATTATTAGCTACCTTCATCTCATTTATGGCAGTGAACTTACAGAAGACCATACTCATATGAAAGAGCAGTCTGTGAGCATGCGTATGTGCATACTGTTTTTTTAAATGGCAGCTGTTTGTAGGTGGTCTGTGTTCAATGGTAAGCCTTTTTTTAATATAAGCATGGGTTTAACAGCTAGTTTGTAAGGGGTGCTATGACATCTAGTAGATTAACAATACTGTTTTTGTGAATATTAGAGTTGAATGAGAAGGCTGTAGTTTTCTTTATTTCTCTCATGTAAAAGAGCAGGTATAATCAGGCAAGGCTTCATGGTGCTGGGAACCCAGGTTTCTTCCATCTAGGTGTGCTGCCATGTTTTAACATGTGGTTTCTATCTTACGGTTTAATATTGGTGCTTGAGCTTCCTAGGTTACTGTGTTCCAGCCAGCAAGAACAGGAAGAGCAGGACTAGGAGCCACACTCATTCTTTTTAAGAATATCATTAACATGCCTCATTTCTGCTCACATCTCACTAGCCAGAACTTAGTTACATGGCTATTCCGAACTCTAAGTGAGGCTGAGAAATGTAGTCTAGCTGGGAAGTCATGTGCTTGGTTAAGAGTAAGAGCTAATTACTAAAGGAAGAAGAGGAAAATGCATACTGAGGGAGAAACAAGTCTCTTCCACACACTATTCTCATTCTTTTTGCCCAAAGACTACAGAACAGATTACTTTGTTTATAGTTTACAATATAATATTCCTACCATTATACTTTTTAATTTATAATTTTTTCAAATTATAAGTTTACAATTTTTAAGTGTCTTCAGTAAAACCACTCTGTATAGATTGGTAATTATATAGTGACCAGCAGGCAAATTGGAGAAAATGTATATGTTTTTGTTATATGCACTGAATTAAAGTACTATTTAATGTTGGCTAGTTGGAGAAATGTCTGGCCCAGGCTATCTTCTGCTTTGCCATTAGAGTTCTCAAAAATTTCTATAACCCTGCAATGCAAATCATCTCATACTACAAGGACTTTAAGAGTAGATCTCTAGTGAAACAGAAGAATTTCATTATAACTATACGCTTATAAGTTAGGCACTTACTGAAACAGATTACAGTGTGAGAGATAACAATTATGTGGTAGCTAAAAAAATATTAATACTTTTTCTCCTACTTTCTAAGTTCTTCTAGCTGGGCTGATTAACAGACAGATTAACAGGAGAAAATCAAATATTTAATACATGCAGATGGGGAATTCACATAAGCATGAAAATTACAAAAATAGTGAGGCAGCATTGGGTATATAAGACATTTTTGGACAAAGGAGAAAGGACAGGCAATGGGGTATTAGATTTCAGAAGTAAGAATGGGTGATTTATAGGTAGTTATGGTAGAGCAGAACATACATGGCAGGCAAATTCTTGCTAGGCAACTCAAATGATGGAATACTGGGTATCTAGCTAACAGGCTTGGAGTCTTCCTGACTAATGCTAGGGTGAAGATTCTTAAGGTGATTAAGCCAAGGCTTCCTTCCTAGAGTAGGTTTTTCTGTCTGAATCTCTTGGGCAAGAAATGGGGGGCCCGACCCTCAAATGTTCTTTCTGAGTCTTGTTTCTTAATAAACAGCTTAAAATCAGTATCCCAAAAAGCAGCTTCAGGGTGGGAAAAATTTAGTTCCCTTCAGTTATATAAGGATATCTTCCTTCTGATGCCTATTTTTAGTTACCCTTTATTAGTCTTAATATTGCTCTTTGAACATCAGAAGCATAAAACGGTTTTTTCTATTTCTACTGTGATCTGCTCCTACCTTACCTAAATCAGTTCCCTCCTTTCTGAGAATGTAATATTCTTGCCCAGGTTTGATTACCTTTTTCTTTTTTAATTGGACATATAGTACAGTTAGTAAATTGTGAAACCAAAAATGAAAGTTTTTTTCTATAACCCTCATTAACTTTCTTCCTTAGAGATAACTGGTAGCTACCAATCCTAATGCTGTGTATTCATTTAGATACCTTTGCGTGTAAATATCTATATCCTTTTTTCAAAAAAAAAAAAAAAAGTCAATGAGATCTTTATTATATAATCTTTCTCCTTTTCATTTAATGCATTTTGTGGATCTTGTCATGTCTATGAAGAGGTCCAGTTCTCTCTTTTTAAAGCCGCCTTGACATTTCATGACATTAATTGTTAGTATCCATTGTTATCAAACATACATACACTTACTGATGAATGTTTTGCTTCTTTCCAATTATTCTCCACTAAAATAGTGCTGCAGTGAATATTTTGTACATATTTATTTATGCATACATATATATTAAAAGGATAGATTTCTAGAAATGAAATTATTAGATCAAAATGTATTTGCCTTTTTCATAAGAATCCTGCAAAAGTGCATACCATAAAGATGGAAAATTTACAACCCACCCACACTGTGGAAAAGTTTCTATCTTATTGCATTTCTGCCAGTCCTTTTAATATGTTACTCCAGTGGACAAAAAATGGTACCACATTATTTTAAGTTGAATTCCCTTATTATTAGTGAAGTTGAGGTTTGTTTCTTTTTACTTTTTAAAATTTCAGTAATCTTTTAAAGGATTTCTGATTATTTCTTTTCTATGGGTATAATATCACCTTAGTTCTCTCTGAGGAATTAAATAATCTTGTTTTTAAAGTGGTCTTGCTTCTTTTGGCGTCTTTCTTCATATGGTTTTTTCAAATATTTGGTGATTCTTAGTTTAGCTCTTTTTATACTTGTGACTTCCTGGCTGTCTTCCTATTTAATGTAATCTGCCTTTGGTAATTGTAGGAGTTAGGGCAGACTGTGCTAACACTTGGGATCTCCTGTGTGTGAAAGTTTCCATACCTTCCGGGATTGGGTGGCTCCATAGGGCTCAGTACCCATGCTCCTCAGTGTGGGGCCCATGCCTTTGCTGTTTCAGCTCAGATGAACGGGGCATACTTGACCAAAACAGCTGCTCCATCTGCAGATCCTTTGATAATCTTTCTGATGATCCCCCCCCAACCCCACCCCCACCCCACTCCTTGTATCCCTTGATTCTGAGCTGGAGTTTTCTAGAACTCTTCCTCATTACGACATGGCTCTTAGCAGATTTGATCCCTGGTCCTATCTGCTTTCCCTCATTAAAGAATCCCTGTGTTAGGCACTCTTTCTCACTTTCCAGAGCTATTATTGATTAGTATTTTTTAAAAGATATATCTTTTCTGACACTGTGGTCTTTTGAACGAAAGGAATGAATACGTTCTCATTCCACTGTTTTAATTGACTATTCACGTCTATGATAAGAGCAGATTACATTCCTTATTTAGATCATGGTAAGTTGACTTGTTGAATGTGTGAGTGTGTGTGTTATATACATGGCATGTATACATATGAATAATATGCACACAAACAGTTCATTAAATGAATTCAACATCACCTTACTAAGGGACTTAAACCTGCTCTTGAAATTAAAATACACATAATCATTTTAATCATCTTTAAGTATATAGTCCAGACGTGTTATGTGTATATTCATAGTATTCTTAACACATTAAGTTCAACTGATCTTCAGAACTTTTTCATCTTGCAAAACTAAAACTCCATATCCATTAAACAACTTACCTTCCTCCTCGTCTATCAGCCCTTGATAGCCACTATTCTACTTTGTCTCTATGAATTTGACCATCTAAATGCCTCATAGAAGTGAAATCATACAGTATTTTCTCTTTTTGTGACTGGCTTATTTCACTTAGCGTAATGTCTTGAGATTTTCTTGTTTGTCACAACTCAGGAGGTGCTTCTGAGGTGCTACTAAATTTTCTTCAATGCACAGGACTGTCCTACAACAAAATATTAATAGAACTGAGATTGAGAAACCCTGCTCTAATATGACACCTATGTTATAAATTAACTATGTCTTATTTTCTTACTGAAGAAACTCCGGCGCAAAATATTAATGGCTAGCTTTGGAGAATGCAGATTACCCAGCCTTTAGTTCAGAGGTTCCGGGATTCCTTTTAGAATTTTTTCTTTGTAGAATGATTTGGAGTCTTTACAGCCTTTAATTTTAGAGAAAGGAAATGATAAACATTAAAAATAATTTCAAACTTACTGAAAAATTGCAAGAAAAGTACAAAGAATTCCCATGTAGCCTTCATTCAGCTTACCTGTTAACATTTTATCACATTTGTTTTACCAATCTATGTGTATGTATTTTTTTCTGAATCATTCGAGATTAAATGGTATACATCATGTCCTTTTCCTCCGTAATTGTTCAATGTGTATTTCCTAAAAACAAGAATATTCTCATACTTAACCGGAATCCATTCATAAAAATCAGGAAAATAGCATTGATACAGTTCTGTTGTCTAAACTACACATGCCATTCAAACTTGGCCAGTTGTCTCAATAATGTCCTTTATAGGTCCAAGATGGAACTCAGGATTACTTGTTGCATATCATTGTTGTGTGTCTTTAGTTCCTTTCATTCTAAGACAGTTCTCGGTCTTTCTTTATCTTTAATGACTAATAAAAAAGAATACAAGCCAGTTGCTTTGCAGAATGTCACTCTCTTTGGATTTGCCTAATGTTCATCATGATCAGATTCCAGTTATGCATTTTTAGCATGAATACCATAGTAATGGTGGATATGTTTTTCTTACTGCATTTTATCAGGAAGCAAATAGTGTCAATTTGTTCTATTAACTATTGATGTTAATTGTTACCACTTGATGAGGATAGTATCTGCTAGGTTATTCTCTAAAGATAAGTATTTTATGAGGGGATATTTTGACTCTAAACATTCTATTTAACATCACATTTTTACCCAGTTTTAATATTTATTTATATGTCTTGCTAGTATTTATTAATACATCTTGCTTGAATCATCATTATAATGGTTTGCCAAGTACTGATTTTCAAATTTATTTTACCTTTGGATTTATTAGTTAGTTTATGCCATAAGGTAGAAGTATTTCTTCATTTATTTACTTACTCATTTTATTCTGACTTATAGTAGTATGGATTTATGATTTCTGTTTTATTTAATAACATAATTAGTTTCTGTCATTTATTTTGATGTTCAAAATGACCCATATTTGGACAGTGGCAGCTATTCAAGCTCACTCCTGTGTCTTTTTGACATGTCTCTATCATTCTTTGAGCATTTCCTTCTTTCTGGTACAATAAAGTGTTCCAGGTTCATCTGGGACATCTATGCCACTTTGGAATCAGTCATTTCTCCAGGGAATCCGGACTCCTTTCATATGTGAAAAGTATTTAGAATTTAAGATCTGGAGACTGGGTATGCACATTGTTACTGGGGTACAATTGCATTTAGGCCTTTTCATGCAACAGCTATATAATATATGTATATATTTGAGTAAATACAGGCACAGGGATGTATTTCTTTATCTGTTAAAAACCATGAGTTCTTATCTGTGCCTCTAATTTGGATCCACCCCATAGGATTTTTTCTAGCCTTTTAAATATTTCCATATTTTTAATTTCCTTTTGTGACAGAAATCTGGATTCCAATTAACTTCAGTATATTTACTTATTTGCTTAATTCCTTTTATATTCAGTCTCCCAATCATATAATCCATCTTCTCAGTCTCTGTCCCACCAGTTTGATTTTATGGACTGTCTCATCCCCAGCTGTATGTCGGTCATTTTCCCATTGGGCCAACCACTGATTAATTCTATCCCTGGCAGACATACTGCTAACATGCTATTGGAGTCTGCAGTCCCTCTGAACATGACAGATGAGTTTTCTAGCCCACCCCATAGAGAAGGGGAAAGAGACAGTCTTTTTTCTCAGCATGCTTATAGCAAGATATATAATTTTGTTTTATTTTGGTCAGTAGTCATTATTATGTGTATGATTTTGAAAAATCTAGACAAAGAAAAGGAGAGAATATGGGTGTTAATTTTCATTGCCGTCAATCATTATTTTCCATTATTTTAGTTCAAGCATTTGACCATAAGTATAAGTTCATCAATTACATTGTACAACATAATTTTTCAGTACTAATTATTCTGGGTTTTGTAAAAGAATGTAAGATTCTATGTTTTGTTGGGCTTCCTGCCATATTTCTGGTAGGTTTTTTTTTTTTTTATCTTGGCCTTATTCAGTGCTGTCTCTTTATAGCTCAGTAAACAATCACAGTACAATTATACAGCAACCCCCCTGCATTCCCCTCTTAGTTTACTTGTAGCTATTCAGGATATTTACAGTAGATCTGTAAAGTCTGATTTTGATTTACGATATTACAGTAGGTCTCCTTGCTTTTTGCAGTATTTAATTTACCAGCAGTCTGCCTTTCTCTGACGTGAACAATTTATACTGTGTTGTTTGCAGTAACAGGTTTCACTTTAAGATATAAGTGTAGGAGTTTTATTTTCAAACTGACTTTTCATGATCACTTTTCAGAGATACCCAAATCATAATATCAGTAGTCCCCAAACTTTTTGGCACTAGGGAGTGGTGCTCCTATGAGAATCTAATGACTGATGATCTGAACTTGAGCTGAGGTAGTGATGCTAGTGCTGGAGAGAGGCTTCAAATACAGATGAAGCTTCACTCAGTCCCCCAGCGCTCACCTCCTGCTGTGCTGCCCAGTTACTGTCAGGCCAGGGACTGGTACTGGTCTGCAGCCCAGAGACTGGGGACCCTTGATACAGAGTGCTCTTTTTAAGGTGAGGCACTGAACAATCATACATAAAGTCTTGATGTGATGTTTTTCTTTTTGTTGTTGTTTTTTAAGAGCAATTTTAGGTTCACAACAAAATTGAGAGGAAGGTACAGAGATTTTCCACATATCCCCAGCTCCCATGTATGCCTAGCTTCCCCTATTATCTTAATCACTTACTAGAATGGTGCATTTGTTACCAAGACTGAACTTACACTGACATATCATAATCACACAAAGTCCAAAGTTGTCCTTAGAATTCATTCTTGGTGTTGTGTATTTTATGGGTTTAGACAAATGTATAAAGCTGCTATGAACATCCATGTGCACATTTTTGTATGGACGTAAATTTTGAGTTTTATTAAATATCAAGGAGCGTGATTACTAGATCGTAAGGTAACAGTATGTTTACTTTTGTAAGAAAAAGCCAAATTATCTTTCTAAGTAGTTGTAGTAGTTTGCATTTCTGCCAGCAATGATTGAGAGTTGCTCCATGTCCTCAGCAGCATTTGGTGTTGTCAATGTTCTGAATTTTGGCCATTCTAATTGATGTGTAGTCGTATCTCATTTCTGTTTTACCTTGCATTTCTCTGATGACATATGATGTTTTCATGAGGCATTAGATTCTCATAGGAGCACCAGTCCCTGGTGCCAAAAAGGTTGAGGCCGCTGCCATCACAAGATTGACTTGAGTTTCTATGAAAAGTCAGTTTGAAAATAAAACTCCTACACTTACATCTTAAAGTGAAATCTGTTACTGCAAACAACAGTGTAAATTGCTCACGTCAGAGAAAGGCAGACTGCTGGTAAGTTAAATATTGCAAAAAACGAGCAGACCTCCTGTAATATCGTAAATCAAAATCAGACTTTACAGACCTACTGTAAGTAAATATCCTGTTTCTTTTCATATGCTTATTAGCCATTTGTGTATCTTATTTGGTGAAGTGTCTGTTCAGGTATTTGAACCATATTTTAGTCTGGTGATTTATTTTCTTGTTGAGTTTTAAGAGTTCTTTGTATATTTGAAATATCAGTCCATTATGAGATATCTTTTCTTGCAAATATTTTCTTTCCATCTTTTCATTTTCTTGATGGTGTCTTCAAGGCAGATAATTTTAAATTTAATGATATCTAGCTTATCAGTTCTTTTCATGCATTTGGTATCATATGCAGAAAGTCATTGCCAAACCCAGTGTTATCTAGATTTTCTCCTATGTTATCTTCAGTTTTATAGTTTTGTGTTTCGCGTTTATTTTTACATAAATTGGGTGGTGTTAGTCTTTTAACTTTGTTCTTCAATATTGTGTTGGCTATTCTGAGTCTTTTTTTCCTCCATATAAACTTTAGAATAAGTTTGTTCATAGCCACAAAATAACTTACTTGGATTTTGATTAATTTTGTATTGAATCTATTCATTAAGTTGGAAGGAACTGACATTTTGACAATATTGAGTCTTCCCATCCATGAACATGGAATACCTTGCATTTATTTAGTTCCTCTTTGATTTCATTCATTAGAGTTCTCTAGTTTTCCTCATATAGATCTTGTACATATTTTGTTAGTTTTATACCTAAGGTTTCACATTTTTGAGTGCTAATGTAAGTGATATTGTGTTTTTAATTTCAAATTCCAGTTGTTTGTTTCTGATGTGTAGGAAATCAGTTTACTTTTGTATATTGACCTTGTATCCTGCAACCTTGCTTTAATTATTTATTAGTTCCAGCAGTGTTTTTGTTGAGCCTTTCAGATATTCTACGTAGAGAATCAAGTTATCTCCATTCTTTCTTACATATGCATATGCTATTTTAAATCTCACTGCTTTAGAAAATTAGTAATATGATTTTTTATTTTAATGTCTATATCAAATCCCAGTTAAAATAATGTCAAGAACAAAGTAATATAATGAAATATAAATCCTTACAGAATCTTGTCAGATAAGTTTTTTCGTGTGTGTGTGTGTGTGTGTGTGTGTGTGTGTGTGTTTAAAATTTGTTTTGGCCTAACAGGTATAGTTTTTCTTTAAGTATGGGGAAATGTACCCCTTTCTTTTAATGTTAGTGCAATTCAGTCTAGATCCAAAAATAGCATGAATGTTTTTCTTTATTTTAGTGTATTATAAGGATTGAGAAGGAAAATGGATAATTATAGTTTTTTCATGTTTAGCCAAGATTCAATTCTTAATGTAAGTGGTTTTATGTCTCTAAGCTGAGAAAGCACCTATTCCTTTTTTTTAAAACATCATCTGTTTGGTTCATTTTGTTGTTGTTTATTTATTAATTTAATAGAAACAAAATTAAGGAAGAAATCTAGTTCAAATAAGACTCCTTTTAAATCCAAGTCACAATTCTGCCACCTAGTGTTTGCACATGGTGTTCCTCGTGTACACTAGTTCCTTTTTCAGAACTTTGAGAATAATTCTTTGCTTAATCCTTAGCTTACAAATATTATATTTGGCAATAAAACTTTAAAAGTGAGATCCATTTTATTAGTCTTTTTAAGGAATTATATTTTTAGTATCTTACATGTTAAAGCTCATAAATTGTTTATAAATTCATTGCATATAAATTTGCTAAGTGTTTGTCAGGGATGTTTGCACAATTCTAATCTGTAATGAGTAATTTTACTTTCTTAGAGTCGGGGTGGAAAAAAGTTTCTTGTTGAACTGAAGGAAATCTTGGACAGGGATCCCTTGTCTCAACTGTGTGAGAATGAAATGGATCTTATTTGGACTTTGCGACAAGACTGCCGAGAGAATTTTCCACAGTCACTGCCAAAATTATTACTGTCGATAAAGTGGAATAAACTTGAAGATGTTGCTCAGGTAACAAAAGATTTTTTCTGTAACACCTTTTTGGGAGAATATATTTGTCGATTTTGTGTGAATTGTCATTTCCTACATAAGTATATTTTCATAGGTTGATCATTTTCTGCAGGAGAAATTTTGAGGTTTTAAACTGTTCCATATACGGTCTAAATGGTAGACCGGAAAGTTTCAAGATTTAGAAATCCCACCTTATGCGTAGGTTTTCTATATCTTCAACTAAACACAGTAAAAATATTGGTTTTGTTGTAATCATCTGTAGCAATTACCAGCATGTTGTAGGTCCTGGGCTACTTCTAAAAGTTTCATCAGTGAACTCCAAAGTTTTAATCTTAAGACTGTTCTAAAATGACCATATATTGTTTGAAATTACCTCTACTTGTAGAGATTAACATTTTAGAGTATAAACCATTCAGATCAATTTTAATATTCATTTTCGTCTGGCAGTGTTGAATGCTGCCTTTAGGCAGAATAGAGAAGGGAAAAAAAATTTTGTTTCAAAAAGGTCATCAAATTTTAGTTTCTCAATTTAATTTTCCAAAACTCTGTCAAAAAACACTGGCATTTATTAAACTCAGTTGGTCATTAATGTTCTATAGAAAGATCCTTGAAATGGTTTTTAATCAGAATGAATATATTTGGCATATTAAAATCACCAAGATTTTTCGCTTATTTGAATTCACCCAATTTTTTAAAAAGTTTTCTGGTCTTACTATAATGACTTTAAATTTTTATTTTAATCATATGCTTTTTAAAAATCTTTGATTTTATAGTTTTACTTTTCAAATTAAGTTTAGAAAGGATTTGTTTTGAGTTTATTTCTTAATATGTTAATGATTTTTTAAATCTTGTGTAATTATATATTATTAAGGGCTTCATTTAGACTGTTTCCACAGTTAGACCACATGAATATTACTTACTCTGAAAAGGAACCAATTTTGTTATTTGAATAGGTTTGAATTGTTCTGACATAGTTATCTTCTAACCACTATTTATTTAATTTCAAGCTTAATTTTCTATGAACCCCCATAATGGTGGAATATAAGGTATAAACATGTTTTAGCTGGCACATTGCTTGCATCTCATGGATAGTGCCCACCCTCCACCAAGAAATACATTATTTTGTATATAATTAGAGTAGAAACTATTTCTTACTGTATTCTTTTTTTCTCATTTATTTGTATTTACTTTTAATAATGATATGCTATGAAAAAACTTGGAATACCATCATAGCCATTTTAAAAGGAAGACTATACTTTTGCATGATGTCTGGCTGTGTAAGCTACTGATAAAAAGAACACAGTATTCAGCCATGCCTTCCTGCTATATTCTTAAAAGATACCTGAGAGGCAGATTTCTTATGTCCACTGTCAGAAAATGGAATGAGCTAAATTAATTTATGCTTAATTTTTCTTTATTTAGACCCTAGGGACAGTAATTTTTATATTCAGGAATTTGGCATGCTTGTCTCATTTTCATGAGGGAATCTAAAGCATCGTTTTCAAATATAACTTAACGTCTTTCATTTTGATGGAAGAATGCTAGTAGTGTAACTTCATACTCAAGTAGAAACATCTAAATGTGTGTAAACAGTGTAGGAAGGCATGAATTTCACAATCCTAATCTACTTCTTTAGTAGTCTAGGAAGAAAGTTAATGGAATAAAAAGTAATGTTTGACCCTATTGCATTGCCAATTATAGTGAACTGGTACAAAAGAATATAAACTGTGTTTTCATTAAATTGATTACCTTGAGAAGTGGAGAGCCAGAAGCTTGGTGCAAAGTTTGTACTCTGATTTGGCAGGTATAAGCCATGGGTGTGAAAATTTTATAGACAACTAGCCTCTCATTAATCTACAAGAAAATATTCTATTGACATAATGCATAAAGAATTTCAAATCAGATTTCCTTTCTCCAAAGGAAACCTAATAACTTCTATTAGGTTTCCCCAAACTAAAGTGATGGATTTTGGTAATTCATTTAATTTTATGTTTATGTAATTGATTTTTTAATAATTGTAAGTAATCTTACCAAAGGTAATTATTTTCCAGTAGTAAGCTGTTGTTAACTCATAACGTAGTCAAACCTCTAGTATTACAGAATGTTATATATCCTTTGCAATATTTTTTCTGTGAAGCAGTGTATTTCAAGTGTTAACTGAAGTTGCTAAGAGTTGTTTTATTATTCTTTTAGACCCTCAGAAAATGGTCCCCACTAACTCCTCTATCCATAATGAGGACTGCTGGTTCATTAGGGCCTTGGGGAAGGCAGGGAGGGGGCCCCATCAATGAGAAAAAGTGGGGTAAGGTAGGTAGGTGTTTCATATCTTTATACCAGTATTTCTCAATCTTTTTTCATTATTATCCTTAGAAGAAGGCTTTTTAGACATTTTTCCCCCTAATAGTCCCATCCACATGAGATTCTGATACCACAGACAAGTGTACTGTACTGTATGTACACTTTATGTACTGTATGTATGTGTGCTTTATACATAAAAAGAGCAAGTATAAAGCTTTCTTTATTCAATGCAAGTTTAAGAACAATTAAAATTTAAGGTAAAAGTTAAAATTAAAAAACTAACATTTTAATGTATTTGTTGAATAACCTTGATGTAATTTACTTAAATTGAAATATATTTTACATTTATGATAGCAGTTTATATAAATAGATACTAATAATGGCAATGGAATCAAATTTTAAAAACTTATTAAAATGCTGTGTTTCTATAAAAGTTCCTTAGTGAACTTCAAAACTTGATACAAGAAAATACCTTTTAACTGAGCTGCTAGTCAGTAACATTCAAATATTATTGACTTTTTTGTGGCACTTGACATAATGAAGGGCAGAATAATATGTAGTATTAAAATAATAAACTATTTTTACTTAATTCTTAAAGCCCAAGTTTCACACAAAAGCTCAATAAATAAAATTTTTCACACCCATGGCTTATACCTGACATACACAAGGCAGCTAGCAGATACTAACAGGCCATGCTACATGACTTTGAAACATGACTTTGAGACTGAGCAGTCAGTTGAGAGAAAGCCCTCCAATCATTGCCATCTATTTGCCATATTTTTGTAACTCTGACCTTGTATACATTTTGAGTATCTTCCTTGGATTCAATGTCAGTGATAACCAAGAAAACCAGACGAGGTGAATCAAATATTAAGGAATAAAATTTTGTCAGGGTTGAACTTGGGAGGGCTACAAATTATAATTATCTTTTTTCTTTTTTCTTCTTTTTTTTTTTCTCTCTTCTCCATAATCAATTTTCTTCTCACTTACCATCCCTGATAAGAGTGCATGCTATCAGCATAGTCTCACTGCTCTGATGGGAGGCAGATAAAATGTAAACTATTTTTATTTAAATCTCAAAGCCACGTCTCACACAAAAGCTCAAGAGATTTGAGCTCTCTGGACTAGGGTTTCCAAAGATGTAGCCATGTGTACCAAAATCCACCCTCCAATTGCAGTCCAAGCTCATCTCCCCAAGGATTCTTTTTTTATCCTATGTCTAGATCATTTCTATATGGCATCTGTAAATAGGAGACTGCCTGTATTTTCTTGTTTATAGAACATAAACAACTAGGTACTATTTATTTCTAATGGGTTACTTATGATTTAAAGGTTTTAAATTTATGGTCAATTAAAAGTTCTGTTAAGTGATAGATTCTCTTAAAATATTAAGAGCTAAAAGTAAACTCTTAAGATAATTTTATGTTGTTGTTAATGAACTTTATATGTAAATTGCCTGTCATTAATTTGAGCCATATAGCTTATATTTTGTACTTTGAGTTTTACCTTTAAGTATTCCTTCATCATTTTGCCCACATGCTTATGTGCATGCGCTCTTTCTCTCTCTTTCCTTATAAAAATTATTTAATGGTTAATGATCATAGAATTATATATTTAGCGCATCATAATATTTCAACTAAGACAATTTTTATTAATCCATATTTTCAGGAATGGATTTTCGGAGGCCTCCATAATTACAAGTATGCTTCTTCTTTCTTTTGACCCATCTCTGCTCCTATATGCCAAGAAAAAATAAATTACTCCCCCCCCCGCCCCCTATAATTTCTGAACCAGTTTTAATTTTTAAACAGCTTCAGGCACTGCTACAGATTTGGCCTAAACTGCCCCCCCGGGAGGCTCTGGAGCTTCTAGATTTCAACTATCCAGATCAGTATGTGCGGGAATATGCTGTGGAATGCCTGCAACAAATGAGGTATCTTCTGTAGTCAGCTTTCTTTGGGGCAAGGAATAACTTGGGGATGGGTAGAGAAGGTGATGTCTGCTTAAATGTCTCATAAGAAAGGAAAAGGCTGGGAATTATTGAGAGTTCAAAGTAGTCATTCCCTTTCTCCCCCTCCCCTCTTCTCTCTCTTCTGTCTCTCATTCTCCTTCACATTTACTCTATATTGTAAATGAACCCCTCCCCCCACCACCAAAAAAAAAAAAGCAAAACAAAACATCCTGAGTCCGAGGTCCCCAAGATTACCCTCAAGTTCCACGATTCACTAGGAAGACTTATAGAACACAGCATATAGTCGTACTCTTGGCTGTGATTTATTATAGCAAAAGGAAAAAGACTCATGAGGCAAAGTATGGAGGAAACCAGGAAAAAGTTCCTAAGGTTTCTTTCCTAATGGAAAGAAATATACTCAGTTTCCCCAGCAACAAGTTGTAACAACATATCTGAAATGTTGTCTACTGGGAAGTTTATTAGAAACTTGGTGGCTAGTCACAAGAACCCTCTGCCTAGCACATACCAAAAATTTAAACTCCCAGAAGGAAACTGGATATTTGTATAGTTTAGGCACTATGAGCCATTCTTACCTGTTAGGGTGGTAGGAAGCCTTTTGAAATCCAGATGACAGCCAAGAGCCAAACTTTTTCAAAGGATAGTCAGGCCTGTTAACGTTAACTCTTCATCTGTTTTAACCACTCAAAATTAATGTTACTATTTTGCCATGATTATTTAAACATTTTTTAATTTTTTATTATTAAGCAAATAACATTACAGCTAAAGATGAAGTCCTCATAGTTTCCTTACCCTAGTGTAATAGGAAGAGATTCTGATTACTTTCACTTTCCAGAAGCAACCATAATCATGAATTTGGTATATATATTTCCATACCACATTTTTCTGTTTTTACCACATTTTTATATCTATAATCATAGACACAAAATAACATTATACATTTAAAAACCATATAATGTGTCTTGCCTTATGTATTGTTTTACATTTTGAAATTCAGCATTAGGTTTTTGAGGTCAGTCTCTCCCATTACATATAAATGTAGTAATTTATTCCTTTTACTATAGTATAATATTCTGACATAGGGATATATCTTATTCCACTCTCCTATTGAGGAACATTTTAAATTTTCTCCATATTTGTCTGTTATAAACCATGCTGCAGTGAACATGCTTATACAGTCCCCTTTGGGCAATACATATGTTTGAATCTCTGGATTTATTTGAAATGTTATTATTGAGATAGTCTCAAAAAATGGGCATTTTCAGGTTTATCCATTTCCTTTTAGCCTCAAAAATGAGGGTTAATACTTTATGGCTATTTGAAAAATTAAAGTTCTCAGAAAATTATGGATATGTTGATCCTTTTTCTTTTTAAAATTGTATATGTTTTAAACCATGTGATACCCAAAAGAAATTACACAAATTCATCAAAAGTGATTATCTGGAGGGAGTAAAATTAGATGTATAAGGAAAGAGGATACTCCTTTTATTTCTGTATTTCCTTTCTGTCTTTATACTATTTATAGGTTTTATAATGGCCATGGATTTTATAATAAATTTAATGAAGATTGTTGTGTAGTTTTAAGAAATGAGGCTCTCCCAGTTGCTCATCAGTCTCCCTAAGTTTGCATTAGGCTGAATCAAGTGTTTTTCTTAAAGATATTGATCCCTAGGAGGAGGTGGCTATGCTCCCAATGTTCCATATAAGTAGTTCTGATGCATTTCCCTAGGATAAAATTTCTTGTTACGAGGTTTTATATCTTGGTATGTAGTACCTTGGATTTCAGTCCCAGATCTGCTTAGATTACTTTCTTAATCATTTATTGTCCAAGACTATAGTAAATAAGTAGTGGACTTGGGATTCATATCTTACCCAACTGCTGGCCTCTGATGGGAATGTTTACATGTGAATGGTTTGGAGATGGACACAAAACAGAGAACCACTAACCTTAATTCAGCTCAGTTAATTAAAGTATTGTTATATTCAGTGAATCAATTCCCACTTATAAATGAACTCATTTCTTTATCTTTCAAACTATTTGAAGTTAAGATTCTAATGGTTCATTGGTTATCTGGGAAAAACAATTACTTCGCTCTAAGGATAAGAAAGGAAAACAAACTGTTAAAGTACTGATAGAATTTTTATTTAAAAAAACTGATTGGTTAGGTAAGTATACAACATTTTTTAGCATGATCAGAAATCAGTACCTAATTTTTTATAACGCTAGGCTGATTGTAAATACAATCATCCATTGTATCAACCTAGTTAATTTAATAAAATGATCCGTGTATCTGTTCTTTGCTCCCTTCTATTCTTTCTCCTGCCCATCTGAAATCCTCAGTTTTTCTTGTGTCACTGTAATAGTGAAACAGTGAATGTAAGCATGCAACAAACTTGACCCAAAAGAACCATCGTGTTTCAGTAAGTTAGTATTTGATAGTTTGATAGGAAGGGATCTTTTTCTGGCACAGGGTGTTGAGAAACTTACTGTGTCTTTTTTTTTTTTTTTTTTTCAGTGATGAAGAACTCTCTCAGTATCTTTTACAGCTGGTGCAAGTTTTAAAATATGAGCCTTTTCTTGATTGCGCCCTCTCTAGATTTTTATTAGAAAGAGCACTTGGTAATCGGAGGATAGGACAATTTCTCTTTTGGCACCTTAGGTAAGTATTTTAGATTTCATTTTGAGTCCACCTGTTCTTTTGTAAATATAAATCAGTATACTACAGGACATTTAGCCAAAACAATGACCTGCTTTAGTTGTTTCTGAGTCATCTATAACATTGATACTCTCTTCGTGTCTTCTCCTATTTCTTGATACCCAAACCCTTCATTTTAAATATTTGGCAAAGTAATTCAGATAAGTTTCTCTCCATACCTCTTTGATTTTTAACTGAAACTAATAATTAGTGTATTGCTGTTTTCTTTTAAAGTGTATTTATTGTGTTATATATTTGGACTAAAAAACAGACTTCTTTCTTCCACAAGGTTGTGGGTAGTAATATTATATCATTGCTAGTATTAGGTAAAGATTTTAAAGTTTTTCTATAACAATGGCAACTTCTTTATTAACTTAGGTCATTTTCAGAAGTACATGAACCTTATTTCACCAAATTATATAGGAGTAAAATCAGGAAAAAGAACTAAGTTTATTTAGTTTCCAATGAAAATTGTCGATTCCTCAGTTCTGACTCTATACTGAGACATTTTTGTTTTTTTCATCTGGACTTCAGAGTATTGAAAGTAATGAGTATCAGGAAAAAAAAACAACTTTTAGGCTGAGCTTCTTAAGTAAAATAATCTCTATAGTATTTTGTCATGTTAATTTTTGGGTTCTATTTCTAGATCTTGATTTAATTATTATTAAGAGTTTTCTTTTCTTATTTTTAACTTGTATTCTTTTCTCATCCAGTTCAGTCTCCTTATTTATACCTCTCAGAGAATAACAAAATATGGTATTCCTTTTTTTCCCCCCAAATATGTACACTATTCTTTAGGAGAGAGAAAATTGAATAGAAGCTAATTGAGAGATTAGTCAATTGTGTAATGAGTCAGATTTTTGTGTTTCATCTTAATTGTCTCTAAATTGGTAATATTACCTTTTCACACAAAAAGCATGTAAGGCGAGATGTGAAAATTTTGGATTTCTTAGAGTAAAGAATTAACTAATTATAAAATCTCATATCTTTTTGAACTATGATATTTAAAGAATTCGAAAGTTGACCATCCAACTGATAATTTTTCACAAGAGGATGTGTCCTTCTTTGGTTAGCATCATAAGTTAATTTTATAATAGAATAAAGAAGTCAGTAATTTTATTTCCTGATATGAAATGTTTGATAAACTACCATAATATTATTAACTTTCTGCAGATCAGAAGTGCACATCCCTGCTGTCTGCATACAATTTGGTGTCATTCTCGAAGCATACTGCCGGGGAAGCGTCGGGCACATGAAAGTGCTTTCCAAGCAGGTATCGACTTGTTTTAATCTTCATTCAGTTTGCCACATGGCATACGATAAATTGTATCATATGCTATTTCTTTCATTTTATTATTTCATAGAGTTTTCAATAACTGAACCTGATAAATACATTTTTAAATGAAAATTTAAGTCAAGCAGTGAAGTTTCAACAAACTTAGCAGAAGAGCATTAATTGAATGCTACTTGAAAAATTAGTTAGTATTCCTTATAGTATTTATAGTAATTACCATGCCTTAAATTTTAATTGGAAATACCTGTTTAGGTATGCCTAACAATGGGTTTGTTGGTGATGGTGACAATGGTCACGAAACCTTTAGACCCTGTATTTTCATATTCCTGAGTTACTCTTTCCTGTTAGTGTAGTGTTTATGATTCATTAGTTTTAGACTGAGCTATTTTAAAACCTAAATTGATAGTTGCCGCTTCCAGAATTCAGAATCCTAAACCTGCTTTTTCAAACCATATGTATATATATGTGTGTGATATTAGTGATATTAATAGGTCATATATTAATTGCTTGTTCTATACCAGGAACCATCAGAAGAGTTTTAATTATGTTATTTTATTGTACTCCTAATAAGACACCACAGTACTTACCAAACACTCTCTGGATTTGACAAGGGGAAAACCTGAGACTCCAAGAAATTAAGTGACTTGCCTAAAACCTCACAACTTTAAGTGACAGAAATAATTTTCAAAGTTAGGCCTGTCCAGCTATAAAACTAAAGTGTTTTGTTTTGTTTTTAAATACTGGGAGTTTTCAAATCTTTTTAGCAGCACAACTCTTTCCTTTTAAAATCAAAACTTAAACACAGATCCAATATGTGAAATAGAAAATAATGTCATTTTATCAGTATAAATGTATTTTTGAAGCCAAAATAAAGCAAAAGCCATTTAACAGAATCATGAAGCTTTTTTATTGAACATAGAATTTCAAAATTGGGTTATTATTGATAATTATAGTCTTGGTATCCCATTATTTCTGTATTTTGTTTTGGAGATGATCCTGATTTATAAATAGCAAAGTAATTGCAAATTGTAACAGGTTTTTTTAATAGCTTGCTTGCAAATGAGAAGCACAATCATGACCCAGGCTTGATTTGCTTGTGGGACCTTGGTCCCCTGAAGGATGACATGAGAGCATTTCTGCCCTCAAAATAAAGCAGCACTATATTCCAGCTTCTTCATGCTGAAACCCTTCATTGACAGATAACAATAGTATGCTTTTGTTCCCTAGCAGTAATTTTTTCTGAATTGAGTATTATCTAACCTCATACAAGGTTTTCTTGGTGGTTTAATATATATTTACTCAGAACCTACTATATGCCAGGGTTTATATTAGGTATTGGTGATGTGAAGTCAAATTAGCTGTGTTGCTGTCATCAAGGAGTTTATATTCCATAGAGTAGGTGTACATATCAGTGATTAAGTATTATGATACAAGTTTGTTACATGCATATTATAGAAGCACAAAAATGAGATACATAACCTATTTTAGGACATTAGGGAAGAATTCACAGTAGAGGTGACCGTTATGGTTGGTTTTGTTGGTCTAATTGGTGTTAGCCAGATGGAGAGTGTTAGTGTTCTACAGAGAAACAAAACCAATAAGATCTACGTGTGTGTATATATAGAGAAAGTGAACAGGGAGTGAGATTGAGATTTATTATAAAGAATTGGTTCATATGATTATGGAGGCTAAGAAGTCCCAAGATCTGGAGTCAAGCAGGCTGGAAACCCAGGAGAGCTGATGGTGTAGTTTCAGTCCAAGTTTGAAAGGCTGAGAACCAAGAGAGCCAATAGTATGTAAGTTCTAGTCTGAAAGCAGATAAGCTTGACACCCAAGAAGAGCTTACCTAAAGGCGGGAAAAGACCTATGTCTACTCTCAAAGCAGTGGGCAGGTGGGGTTCCTTCTTACTCATGAAGGGTTTGCCTTTTTGTTCTGTTCAAGTTTTAAGATGTTTGGATGAGGCCCACTCACATTATGGAGGGCAATCTGCTTTTCTCAGTCTATTGATTCCAGTGTTAATCTCATCTGAAAACACCCTCACAGACACACCTAGAATAATGTTGGACCAAATGTCTGGGTACCTCATGGCCCAGTCAAGTTGATACATAAAATTAACCAGGGCAGATCAACTAAGCATCTATATATAGATCCTTAAACCATACTTAATCTCCAAATAAAGGTAATAACAAGGTCACAGTTTTACCTAACAAGATAGAACTACCCTGAGTATACCAAAAAAGTGCTCTAACAGACTCTTTCCCAGAAAGGCAGTAATGTCCTTGAGTGGTATTTATCCTTTTCCTTGATATCCTATAAATTAAATACTATGATGTAAAATTAATAACACTTCAATACTATGATATAAAGCCAATACATCTTATGTTACATGGTAAGGGAATAAGAATGGGAAAAAAACAAAAAACATTTGCTGTACATACACAACACACAAACACATATAACAAAATGAGCAGGAGATACTCATGACAGTTACCCTTCATTTTTATAACTGATCATGTAATCATAGCTGGTATTTATCACTACTTTCTTTCAACCTATTCTGTATTCTCTTTGCCTTTAGCAAGTAGCTTTGTTGTGGTTCTTTACCTGCTGGAATGAGCCAAACCTTCATTCTTGAAGGGTCTAGGTCATTAGTAGTACTCCCTGGATTGGCTTATAATTTCCTGTTGATCTTAATTACAGGGCCTGGTAATGCCAAGAGATCTCCTGTATTCTAGACATACTTTTCCTTACCTCCAATTTGGAGTAGTAAGCCAATTTCCCCTTGGTAGTCAGGATCAATTACTTCAGCCAGCACCGTAATGCCCTTCTTTGCCTGTTGTTCCAGAGGAATGAGGAGTGCAAAGTGGCTGGGAAGGAGTCTTAACTTCCAGTTCACTAGCATCATTGTTATGTCTGCCAGTGGAAGCGTTTCTCTCTTTGTAACTAAGACCACTATGCCAGAAGAGCATAAGGTCGCAAGAACAGGAAGTAGAACAGTTGAGAGTGGATCATCATGAGAGCAGTCATAGTACCACCTCCATTTCTACACCATGATTCCCAGAGCCATGAATTTTAGCTGTGGGAGAAACAGCATCATATGTTGGCCACCGATTCAGAGCAGATACAGCCTTCTGGAGAACCGTGCCCTAGCCCTGCAAGGTATTGCCACCTAGTTGGCACGGCAACTGAGTCTTCAAAAGGCCAGCAGTGTTCCATCACCAAATCGAAGTCTTCAAAAGCACAGCAGTGTTCCATCACCAAATCGAAGTGGCATATACTTCGATTTTATTAAGCTAGCTACATTAGAATGGTGGGGAATATGGTTAAGACCAGCGAATTCCATGAGCACAAGCCTATTGCTGTACTTCATTTGCTGTGAAATGAGCTTCTTGATCAGAAGCAGTGCTGTATGGAATACTATGATGGTGTCCATGGTTGGTAGTTTTGACAGAAACATTGAGTGTAGGGAAGGCAAGTCTGTATCCAGAATATATGTTCCAATAAGAACAAAACACTGTCTCTTTCATAATGGAAGCAGTCCAGTGTAATCAGCCTGTCACCAGATAGCTAGCTGACCACTCTGAGTAAATGGTGCCACATGGGGCACTCAGTGTTGGTCTCTGCTGCTGGCATAGTGGTCATAGCCAGGTGGGCTTTGATGAGTGGAGGTCCATGTTGCTGAGCCCATATATAACCTCTGTTCTTGTCACCTTGGCCACTTTGTATATGAAACCATTGGGTGATGACAGGGATGGCTGAGGAAAGAGACTGAGTGGTATCCACAGAATGGGTCATTCTATCCACCTGATTATAAAAATCTTTCTCTTCCAAGGTCACCCTTTGGGCATCCAATAGGATGCAAATATCTTTATGTTTTTGCCCATTCAGAGAGGTTTGTCACATACTTTCCCCCAAAATTTCCTTGTCACTAATTTTCCAGTCATGTTTCTTCTGAGTCCCTCACCATCAGCCAAACTTTGGTCACAGCTCATGAATTGGTGTGTAATTTCACATATGGCCTTTTCTCCTTCCAAGTAGAATAAACAGCCAGGTACACTTTCCAGAGTTGTACTGACTTTGGAAGGATTTCCCTTCACCATTGCCCTTCAGGGGTGTTCCAAAAAGGGGTGTAGTATCATAGTTTTCCACTTCGTATAGTGCCAACATATTGTGCTGAACCACCTGTAAACCATGTTTGAGTCTTCTCTTCCTATGTCATCTGATGGTAGGGAACTCCTCATGAGGCCATAGGTACAAGCTGGGAGAGAAAAGGTAGTACAACAAGAGTAGGAGACCTTGGGCATTTGAGTCACTTCTTCATGTAATTTACTTGTGTCTTCAGAGCCTGCTTAATCTCGTATATGCCACTTCGATTTGGTGATGGAACACTGCTGTGCTTCGCCCATCTTTATGGCTTGGTGGGTCAGATAACACCCAGTTCATGACAGGCAGTTCAGGTTGCATGGTTACTTGGTGGCCAGTGGTTAAGCTTTTAGTCTCTACTGAAGCCCAGTAGCAAGCTAAGAGCTGATTCTCAAAAGAAGAGTATTTATCTGCAGGGGATGGCAGGCATTTTTTTTTTTTTTTTAGAATCCTAAGATCCTGTGGTATGATTCACCTATAGGGGACTGCCAGAGGCTCCAAACAGTATCCCTATGTGCCACTGACAATGCAAACACCATTGGATCTGCCGAATCATATGTCCCTAGTAGCAGAGCAGCTTGCACAGCAGTCTGGACCTATTGTAAAGACTTGTCTTGTTCTGGACCTCACTCAAAAGTGGTACCTTTTCAGGTTACTTGGTAAATAGGTCAGAGTACATACCCACATGAGGAATATATTGTCTGTAGAAGAGGCCCCCTAGGTGTCGTTCTTTATTTTAGTTGTAGAAGTGGCCAGAGCAAGAAATTATTCTTCACCTTAGGAATATCCTGACATGCCCCACACCACTTGAACCCTGGCATTTTAAATGAGATAGACAGCCCCCAATTTTTGTCAGATTTACTTCCTACCCATTAATGTAGAAATTTCTTTAAGTCTAGAGTAGTTGCTCCTTCTTCCTCAATAGATTCAGTCAGCATAATGTTATCAGTGTAATGGACCAGAGTGGTACCTTGCGGAAGGGAAAGGCAACCAATATCTCTGTGAAATGAATTATGATATGGGGCTGGAGAGTTGATATACCCCTGAGGAAGGACAGTGAAAGTATATTGTTGGCTTTGACAGCTTAAGCAAGCTGCTTCTAGTGGGCCTTATTGACAGGTATGGAGATAAAAGTATTTGTCAGATCAATAGCTATATACCAGGTACTAGGGGATGTGTTACTTTGCCCAGGCAATGAAACCACATCAGACATACCACCTGGTGAGTGTTATGATAATCCACTATAAATCTCCAAGATCCATCTGTCTTCTGCACAGTCCAGATAGGCAAGCTGAGTGGAGATGTGATGGGAATCACCACCCCTGCATATTCTAAGTCATTGATGGTGGCACTAATCTGTGCAGTCACTCCAGGAATGCATCCAGCTTTTGGTTTACTGTTTTCTTAGAAAAAGGCAGTTGTAATAACTTCCACTTGGCCTTCCCCACCATAATAGTCCCCACTCCACACATTAGGGAACCAATAATGGGATTCTGCCAGCTGGTGAGTGTATCTATTTCAATTTTGCATTCCAGAACTGGAGAAATAACCACAGGATAGGTTTGGGCTCACTGGGCCCATTGTGAAACAGCTCTGTGGTAAAACTTAATTGTTAACTTGACCTGTGTAAGCCCCTACTCTGTCTGGTGGCTCTATGACATTTTGGGTCTTCTGGAATTAATGTCAGTTTAGGGTCAGTGTCCAGAAGTCCCTGATAAGTTTGATTACTTCTTTTTTCCCAGTGTGCATTTGCCATGGTAAAAGGTCCCTTTGGGGAAGCCAGGGAAAATTTAATTTCAGTCTGGTATAGGAGAATTCACAGATGTCATTTGGCACGATGGAATGTTAGGGCAATTATCAACTTTAGTGTGGTTTTGTCTGTGGGTTCATGTTAAAGAAATGAGTCCTGAATTTTTACAACTTAAGTGTTTATTATTGTCGTGTAAATGTCAAACTATTAGTTGTATGTGATTAGAAGTAAAGCAGGGTAGCTTCACCTAACTGATACTATCTGAAACCAGTATATTCAGTCAACTTAGCTAAAATTTCCTCTCGTATTAAAAATCCTCTCTCAGACTTTTATTTTTGGTACATCATTTTTTTTTTCTCATGGCAGAGATTCCCCTACCTTGCTATCCTTTCTAACCTCTCCCTCTCTTTCATTTGAAGGCCATTTGTTTCTCTGCTCCTAACCTTCTACTCATTCCTATAACACTCCGGCATCCCAGCCTATTTTTAAAATAGATCCCTGTAGTAATTCCCAGTTCCACTGTACTTTTCTATCTCATTTGCATTGCCAGAGGAACTCCCATAGCTTTTCGTAGATGATTTAATATTGATGATTTTTCATTCATGTTAAAACCAATTATATCTGATCCCTCCCTTTTGGAAAGCCTGTTAATGATGGTAATAATTGCTTACACTTATTCACTACTCATTATGGCTCACTTATTCTTCACAATAATATGAGATAGTTGAGATAGTTACTATTAATCATCTTAATTTTATAGTCCCCTTAAATCTATCTCATACCTATCAATGTCTCATGTTCATGACTACCATTCTAGTCCAATTCATTATCCTTTCTCATCTGGATGTCTTCATTAACCTCCTAAGTTGTACCCTTTGTTTCCATTCTTGTCCCCCCAAACTCCCACCCCCATTCTGTACAAAGCAGATATCTTTTTAAAATGTAGATGTATTACGTCATCCCCCTCTTTTTCTGTCATTTTCCTTTTTTAAATCCCTGCAAAAATTTTTATTCCATGGGGAATAAAATCTGAACTCTTTGTCAAAGTCTATAAGGCCACGCTTGATGAAGTCCCTATTTCTTTGACCTCACTTATATAATCAAACCACACTGGACATTTTCTTGATTCTCAGGAACCTCAGCTTAACTTTTATAACAGCAATCATGTGACTCATGTATGATCGCATTATTCTTACTCTTCTTGACTGATGTATAACAAAGGGAGACTACCTTTTACATGGCAGTTCTTGTTATCACTGTAAACTTATAAAAAAGACAAGGTGTTGAAACACTTAAAGTATTTGACTTATGGCTATGTGAGTATTCAGGACACTATTCTAGGAAATGGATATCAACACAATTAGTGATGGAGCATGAAAATTCACAACTGTACAAACATGGAAGAAATTCAAATTTGAAATACTTCAAAGAGTTCCTGTTTGCATAGTCTATTTTTTAGCTGGTTCCCTTTTCACCAGTATTTGTACAACTCCTGAAATTGTTGAGAAATGGAGTGTCTGTGGTTTTAACAGATGACTAACTTGGCAAGTTTCAGCCATCTCGATTTTATCAACAAGCTACATAGAACTTTCTCAGTTTCCTGTGAGCAACCCCTCAGCCTGTCTGTAGAAACCATATGTCTGAATTCACCTCCCTACAAAGTCTTAGTGGTTTTTTTGCATAGAAGCAGGGTTTGAAAATGAAAATATGATGTCAAATAAATCTTCCGTTTATGGAAATTCAAGCCATGGCGTTCATAATGTTTGTATGCATATTTTATATGCTTGTTATGTACAACTTACGTGTTGTACACACTCTTTTTATCATAATGTTTGTATGCGTATTTTATGTGCTTGTTATGTATAACTTACGTGATATACGTACTGTTTTTGTTTTATTTACATACTCTGTTTTAATCATTAGTTGTTTCCAGTTTTAATACCATAAAGATAAAGTAAAATATTCCTTTTGATTTAGGGTTGGTCAAGGCTGTCTTATGCATTTTTACATATTATGACATGGAAAGACCCTCAGTTATTAAACAATAAAGTTGACTTTTAAGCACAGTGGTTTTGATTCAGTTGGCCATTGTTGATTTACTTTGTACTACTTGCATAAGCTTTTTTTCATTTGCATAAGTTTTGATAGCCAGAGTTCATTATAAAAACAAACAATTTCAACTTATATGTCTATGTTCTTATTTTATTATATGAAAATCCATTTTAACTTATTATTGGAAAGAGAAGATACTGAGAAGATATCATATAAGAGTAATGACAAGAAGTAGATAATAGCGTTAAATGTCAGGAACCCCATGGTCTTCTTGTACATTGGTTTTCCTCTTATACTATGGAGTTGGCCACATGGAGTGAGTGGTTCACGTTAGTTGTGTTTCAAATTCTGTTACTCAGTGAGCTGCAGAGTTCTGAGTGGTTTAGGTTTCATACATATCTTCTTACCCACTATCCGTCTCCCTTTACTTTTCTCTAATTTGTTAAAATTTCATTTAAGAAAAAGGTTCAAGAAAGTTTGAAAAATGGTACTTTACTTAACACGTGGTAAAAGTAAGTTTTTTATTTTGTTATATCTAATATGTTTGTCATAAGCCAAGCACTGTTTTTACTTTAGCTGATTGTCACTCTGTGTGTGTGTGTGTGTGTGTGTGTGTGCGCGCGCGCGCGCGTGCTGGGAGTGGAGAGTGGTTATTGATTAATATGATCACATGATATTTTAGTACTTTATATTATTTTTAACCGTAAATGAATTTTGGTGGTGGGGAAACTTATTTTTCAGGTTGAAGCACTCAATAAGTTAAAAACTTTAAATAGTTTAATCAAACTGAATGCAATGAAGCTAAACAGAGCCAAAGGGAAAGAGGCCATGCACACTTGTTTAAAACAGAATGCTTACCGGGAAGCCCTCTCTGACCTGCAGTCACCTCTGAACCCATGTGTCATCCTCTCAGAACTCTAGTAAGTGACTGTCTGTGCTGTGCTCACTGAATCGCCCATGAAAATAGCAATAAAGAAAGGATTTCTAAGTGACTGCCTTGGGGGAGGAATAGAGCCAGCTGTTAGCCCAGTAAGTGGAATGTAATTAAAGAAGAGAAATCTTAAAGTCCTCAAGTTGATTTTTTGTGTTCAATAGGATGTATGTCTGCTAGCTAAATTTACCTCTTGGGTTAGTGAAAGGTATTACAAGTTAATTTCCTTTCAGTTGTATGGAATTTGTTTTCTATTACTGGTTTCTAAGAGTTGAAAATCCTATGTAAGCAAAATATTGGCAACCATCATTTACTAATTAACTTATTTTAAAATTATTTACTAATTAATGTTTCTATTTCAAAATGAGATCTTGAATGAATATGGAAAATTATTTCCCACTTTTTCATTTTCTACAGAAGTAGTAATGGAAAAGCAATAATGTGCATTCAGTATTTAAAACTGATCCCTTTTAAAGAAATGAAGAATGAACTCTTAATAATCCTAATTTTAATCCAATAATATATTCTGTTATTGACTATATATAACAACATGAAGTTAAGGAAGAATAGGAAAGAAAAGGAGGAATTTTAAATGTAGGTAGTGAGAAGAGCAAACCTAGGTTTTCAGTCCAGCCCATCTGGCATCACTACATGTCAACCAAGGCTGTCATCCTGGTTTCTTTTCTATCAAGAGAAAATGTTCTAGTTCTGACTTCTGCAGACTGGAACAGTTAAGGGGTTCTCCCAAGCCTAGTCTATCATGGCAAAATTATAGTCTTGCCATATCTTTAAATTGAAGTGGGCTAATTTTCCCCTTGTTTGATTTCAGTGTTGAAAAGTGTAAATACATGGATTCTAAAATGAAGCCTTTGTGGCTGGTGTACAACAACAAGGTGTTTGGTGAGGATTCAGTCGGAGTGATTTTTAAAAATGGTGATGGTATGTACTGAGGTTTTTACAGTGCCAATTTCCTTAGTATTTCTTCATTTGTTGTCAATTTACTTTATCCGAAAGGTAATATGTAAATGTGTCACAATGGCAGCCAGTATCGGTAGCTATCAATGGTCATAAGGTTGAATTCAGCATGTTCTCAATTTAGCCCTTCTTTCCCTTTTGGAAATTGACTTCTACAGCTTACTTACCTACATTGTTCTAATAAAACTCCTTTTTTCCTACAAAATACAAAGTCTGTCTATTCCTTTCGTGAAAAGCTTGTGACATACAACAGAGCATTTTCAATAATGTGTTCATATATCTTATTTCAGTGATAATAATTTTGATATTTCTGCCGTAGTTTTGTATTTTAATAAAATATCTTACTGACCCACATTTTATAAAGGAAATACCTCTGAAGTAACCATACCAACCAGAAGGTAGCCATGACTGCTAACATTTGCTAGTTGTGTGACTAAAGGCAAGTCAGGCGAAATTAATTGAGCTTCAGGTTCCATGAAGATTATAGCATCTATATGTTGGGATTCTTAAAAGGAATTAAGTGAACTAACATAAGTAAATGTGCTTACCATAATATATACTTACAACTATTTTTAAAAGATCTTGTAGTGTTTTGCCAGACATTTAACACCACTTGACTGTATGAATGTCATTATGTGGAAGTCACTACTTTTCACAGCCTCTGTTACCTCAGAATTATGCTTGGAAATCATAAACAAAATAAAATATTACTATTTTATGAACTCATCATGCAGTTACTACTTATGCGATTTTTAAGAACTTCCTGTGCATCTTTAAACAAGAAGGAAAAAAATTAACAATGCGAATTTATGTGGATGCTGTAATACAGCATTACTGTGTTAGAACAGTGTTACAGTATCCATACAAATAGTATAATAGCTTACACATTGTAAACAGTTAAAATATTTTTATACTTAATTTCTGAAATAGTGTTACAGGGCTTTGTTAATCAACAAACCTAGTATTTAACATTACAAATATGATCAGCATTGAAATTTTGGGAAAAAATAAGCACAGTATTTGTCAACGGTTTTAGCTAATTCTAGCTGAATTAGCTAATTTTGAATTAATGTTAGTAGTCATAAAATGAAAAGCATTTATAATAAAGCAGGGTTTTTCCCCTTAGATTTACGACAGGATATGTTGACACTCCAAATGCTGCGCTTGATGGATTTACTGTGGAAAGAAGCTGGTCTTGATCTTCGGTGAGATTTCTAGTGAATTATTTTTGTCTCATGTTGTTATTTCTTCCATAGCAAAATTTTAAAAACTTTTTGTTAATTCTTTCCCTCCTGCTATTATTGTTAACTTTTTTCAGAATAATATTTATATAGCATTTTGCAGTTTACAGTGTACTCTCGAGTATATTATCTTATTTAAACCTCATCAGGTATCAAATTATATATGTGACGGTGATTCTGGAAAGAAGAAGTAGGTTTGAACTTCTATTAAAGCCTGGACAGACAGCAAGAGTCATGTTTTAACCCAAGATTTTAAAGTTGCTATCAGGGAGCATGCACTGATGGTCATAGGAGTGACAAGGCCAGAGAAAGGACTGCCCCCTCCACTTACTTGGCCTAATAATATTGATTCCTCTGCTTACTTGAAAGGGAAGAGTTTAGGTAGGCTCTTAGGGTTTTTAGCTTGCCACCATTATTTAGGGTAGACAGTGAGCAAGGAAGGTTTATGGCAACAGAAAAAAAGGAAACATAATGGATTTTAAAAGCTTAATTATTATCAAATTTTCTAAGGTAAAGAGCAAATAAAGATAATTCCAAATAAAATGTTGATATATTTACATAAAAATATAATATTTGAATGTCAACCAACAAAATTAAAAGTCAGACCTCACATTGGGCATTATATTTATAATGAATAGTACGGGGGATAATAATCTAATAATCTTAAATATTTAAAGAACTCTTAAAAATAAATATTTGGAAAAAATCTAGAAAAGCTATTTATACAAGATATAAAATAAATAAGCTAATAATTATGTGAACACTGTCAGTTCCAATGCAAAAGTACAAATTACAAGAACAATTGGATACCATTGATTTCCTAGCAAAAATTTTGTTGAATGATAATCTAGTCTAGGACACTATTGGAGCAACAGAAATGCAAGTATTTTTATATACCATTATAAATTATTATAAATGTCTCTGTAGCAAGTATTTTCAGAATTTACTTTAAAATTAGAAATGTAGACAGATTTATGCACAAAGACATTCATCCTTGCTTTATTTAAAATTTAAAAAATTAGATCATCCTTTTGAACATTTGCTCAAATAGTAAAATAAAAGTTTAAAAAATTATTAGGTTTTCCATGTGACCGAATATCTCAGGTATTTAAAAATATTATTTATAGAGAATTGCTTAACAATTTAGAGAAAGTACGTATCTTCAAGTGTAAAATAAGTATGATGCAAAAGTAGTTTTATAAAATTATTTCAATTGTGTTAAAAATTCACTGAACTATGATACACTGAACTGTTGACAGAAACTAAAATGGTAATAGTCGTTTCTGAGTGGTGAGATTAAAGGTGATTCCCGCCCCGCCAACCTTTATCCATATCTGTAGTTTTCTACAATGGGCATCTCTTTTAATCAAGGAGAGAAAAACATTAAGCATGTTTCATGATGAATGCACGTCCATACAGTTTTTAAACTTTTATAATTAATTTCATCATTTACCTAATTCTTTGTATTTTTAAATTGTGTAGTGTTTCAAATATGAAAGTATAGAAGATAATTTAAAGCAATTTTTATATTCTAATATCTAAATTTAATAAACACATTTAGCAGTTAAATGACAGATGTTAGCATGTTTCCCTATTTACTTTTCTTAAAAGGAATTAAACGTGCAGATAAAGTTAATGTATTTTCATCCTATTCTCCTTACTCACATCTCAGAATTAACCATTATTCTAAAGCTGTAATACATGTTTTTGTGCTTTTACTCTATATTATATATCTGTTGTATGTTTTAAACTTTAAATGGTATATTACAAGTAACTTTTGCAGTTTACTTTTTTCTCATTTTGTTGAGATTTATCAAGATTATTATGTGAAGTTCTAATTCATTATTTTTACTTTGCTACTAATGCTTTGAATAAATATAAAAATTTATCCATTTCTTTAATAGTAATTGTTTGTGTTCACCCTTCCCCCCCCCAAAAAAAATCCCTATAGTTTACACACTACTAAATCTGTTTACATATGGAAGAGTCCTTTAGTTTATATAGCCAGAAGTGGAATTGCAGAGTCATAAGATGTATTTTTGGCTTTACTGCTGTTGCCCAAATGCCTTCCCAAATGGTCGTACCAGTATTATGTTTCCACACAGAAATATCTCCTTGCACTAGTTAATTTTATGCAAATCTAATGGCTATAACATGGTATCGTGTAGAATTGTAATTTGCATTTCTTTTGTTAGTAGTTTGGGTGAGTATGTTTTCAGTGTTTAAAAGTATTGTGTTTTCTCTCTGCTATAAATTACTTAGGTTCTTTTAAGGATTATTCTTTTTGTTATATTATTTAAAAAAATCTTTCCATGTAAAATTATATTAAAGATATTCTCTTTTTTAAACATGTTAATTGGGGTGACATTGGTTAATAACATTATATGCATTTCAAGTGTATAATTCTGTAATACATCATCTATACCTTGCATTCTTTTGTCATCATATATTTGACTCCCTTTATCCTCTTTGTCCTCCCCTTACAGCCCTTTCCCCCTGGTAACCATCATACTGTTCTCTGTATAAGTTTGTTTTGTTTATTCATTTGTTGCTTCCTCTTTTATATCCCACATATGAGTGAAATCATTTGATTCTTGCTCTCTTCTGTCTGACTTATTTCACTTAGCATGATACTCTCAAGATCCATCTATGTTGTCCCAAATGGCAATATTTCATCCTTTCTTATGGCTGCGTAGTATTCCATTGTATATATGTACCACATCTTTAAAGGTACTCTCTTATATTTTATTTTGCAAATTTTAAACTTGGTGTGCTTTCCCCTCTTCTTCTGTTTCTGCAAAAGTTTGGAATTGGTGTTCCTTTGAGTCTAGGTTTTTTTGATTACTTATTTTCCTTAATGCTTATTGGACTCTTCAGTTGTTTTCCCTCTTGAGTCAGTTTTGAGGCTAAGAATTGTCCAGTTCATTATTAGTATTTTCAATGTATTACCATACATTTCTTATAACATCCTCTTGTAATTTTAAAATCTCTGCTCTGTTTGCTCTTTTTCTCCTTTTGCATGTATAAAATTATTTTATATGCACTGTTTTTTCCTTATTAGTCTTATTAGAGGTTTGATTCTTAGTGTTTTAAAAGAATGGGTTTCTAATTTTATGTGTTTTCTTTTACCAGTTATTACCTCTTTTTGGTTTCTTTCTTTTTCTTGTGTTTATTCTACTATTTCGATCTTTGAGATGAACACTTTGAACATTAATTTTCATTCTCTTTTCATACATATAATTTAAACCATAAATTTTATTTATTGCCTTAATTGCACCCTACAAGTTTTAAATTGTACTTATTTATGCACTTTCATATTACATCAAACTATATAGAATTCATTCTAAATGATTCATAATTTTCATTTTTATTTCTTCAACTCTTGAAATAGTTTAAATTATTTTAACTTCCAAATACATTAGCTTTTTTATGTTTTTATGATTTCTAATTTTATCATTATCAGATTATGTGGTATGTATAACATCAATGTCATATTTCTTAAGAATTTCTTTATGCCTTAGCATATATGTCCAATTTTTCTAAACATCCTGTTTGTGATCGAAAAGATTCCAGATGCTATAATTATTAGTTGTAAGGTTATAAATTAGCCTATTGTATTAAATTTGTTAATTGTGTTCAAGTCTAAATTCTCATTAAATTTGTTACTTCAGAGGTATGTTTAAACTTCCCATTGTAATTGGCATTTGTTAATTTCTGCTTGCAATTTTGTCAATTTTTTCATTGTGGTTTTAATTTGCATGTCCCTAATGACTAATGATGTTGGCCAGCTTTTCATCAGGTTGTTGGTCACTTGTATATCTTTGGAGAAATATGTATTCAAGTCCTTTGCTCATTTTTGAATTGAGTAGTCTCAATTTTTGAGTTATAAGAATCCTTAATATATTTTACATAGTAGACCTCTATTAGATAAATTATTTACAAATGTTTTCTCCCATTCTGTGGGTTGTCTGTTCACTTTCTTGATATTGTTCTTTGAAGCACAAAGTTTTAAACTTTGATGAAGTCCAATTTGTCTGTTTTTTCTTTGGTTACTTGTGTTTTGGTGTTAGGTCTGAGAAACCATTGTCTAATACACTGTCATGAAGATTTACACCTGTGTTTTCTTCTAAAAATTTTATTTTATCTTTTATAATGGAAGCTATTAATTCATTTTTATTTCATATTTTTATATGGTATGTAGAAGGAATCCAATTTATTCTTTTATATTAGGATATCAGGTTATTTCAGCATCATTTGTTGAAAAGACTATTATTCTTTGTT